>NC_048299.1:45547208-45596279 GCF_013100865.1 Trachemys scripta elegans | reverse complement strand
GCACCTTTAAGACTAACAGAAGTATTGGGACCATAAGCTTTCGTGGGTAAGAACCTCACTTCTTCAGATGCAAGAAGTCTTCTTACCCACGAAAGCTTATGCTCCCAATACTTCTGTTAGTCTTAAAGGTGCTACAGGACCCTCTGTTGCTTTTTACAGATTCAGACTAACACGGCTACCCCTCTGATAAATAAATTAGAGTACATCTAGAGAGGGGCTAGTAGAATTAAGACAAAAAAATACAGAAATAACTTTACTGCATTGAATGAGACAGTATTGTTGAACATTTCATGGACTTTTCTGACTTGGAGCCTGATTGAATTCAATGGCAAGGCTCCAATTTACTTTAATGGTGCAGGATCAAATGATAAATCAGCTGTATGGGGACAATGGCTAAACTAAATAAGGTTTGGATCTGTCAGTACCCTAACAGACCAGATTCTGATCTCAGCTATAATGTTGTAAATCAGAACTAACCCCTTTGACTTTACTGTTTGAATAAAGCCAGTTGGATTTGTACACATTAGTATTGTACACATCTTTGAAGGCTTATTACAAGATTTTGAATTTAATTCAAAACAACATGTGGGTGGGGGGTTGGGTTTAATGGTCGTGATTATAAATTTTATCTTGAAGTTAAAATAACAAAGAAATAATTTAAAGAAACGTATTGCCCATCTCCTTGAAATGTTCTGTTATTATTTCCTCTATATTTTATGAATAGTGATTTGCATTTTAAAACATCTCTGTGATGTGCTGTGTGTGATTTGTGTGTATATTTTGATAATGAAGACTATGCAATACCTTTTTAATGGAATGATGCTGTAAGATTTCCTTTTTATTCAGAGGTATGAACATTTTTCCTACAAGACTGCAACAGGCTGTAAAAGTTCTATTTTCATGAAGCACTTAATTTGGCACTTTAGAAACGAGATAGAAAATAAGATGTAAGAACCAGGAGGTACTATTCATTAGGGGTCAGATCCAAAAGGTGTTGTACTCATTGACTTAAATGGGAGTTCTGGGTGCGCAGCACTTTGTAGAATCTGGATCTTTGATTCTATCTTTTAATTTTATACCTGCAAAGTAATAACCCCTGTAGCAGTCTTTTAAAGTGGTAAAATAAGCAGTTCCTAATCCAACTAATAAAATGACCTTTAAAGGCTAAAATTTTCAAAAACAACCACATTGAACCAAATCTTGAAAGCTGCTGAACTTTTGACTTCCGATGACACTGAACACGCTCATCAACTGCCAGGAGGATGCTTCAGGAAAGGGCCTAAGCTGTGCTACCAAATATACATGTGCACAATCAATCAATTGTTCATACAACATACACCATTTTGTAGGTAAAAATAGAACATTGCATAAACGGATAAGTACTTCAGCATGCAAATCATTTGTATATGCTGAGATCACCCAGATGTGCATGCAAATGCATATTTTGCCTGCAAATTACCTGTTTGAACATGTAAACATATTTTGTAGAAGTAATTTTTAAACAAAAGAGGTGCATAAAAGTCCCTAAATTATTCTTAAAGAATTAGCAAACTTTCTTTCCTTTTATTAAAAAAAAAACAATAATAATAATGAATGTGATGGCATGCTTTTTTGCTATTTATGTTTTTCACTGAAATTATGATACAAAGATATGTTGGTGGCTCAATGGATCATTAGTGGACAACCTCTTCAGGTCACCATTTCAAAGACAGCCTCAATTGCTACTGAGCAAAAATCATTACCATTCAATGGCTGCTTGCTGGCCTCTATGAAGTTATTTGGTGGTCTCAGTTAATATTTTAGGGGGCATGCCTCCACATCACAAAACTCCAGAATTCTAACTGGCACTCATGGGTAGTCTCTGCTGATAAGCCAAGGACTGAAGGAGCAAAAAGGCTGAATTAACTTCTCAACCAAGAGATGGTTTCTCCAGAACAAGACTGAAACACATCAAAGCACCAGCATCAGGAACCATGGACTGTTGCTGTCCAAAGTTATACCTCCTGTTGTGTTTACACATAGAAGTAAATTCTTTAAACATATAAGGAATCATTCTATGGTCTGATACACTACATTCTGTTATTCCAAGACTGTTCCACGTTTATTACATGTTCTTAAACCTTTACAATAGCTGGGAACAGTCAGAACTCTATTTGTCTGTTTCATAGATAATATTGTAGTTAGTAAGAAGCTGCAATAGTAAACACACACACACCAGATACTACGGGTTATTGTGTGTGTAGCTGGGCATTTGGTATCCATGTGGGGAATCTGAGGGAGAAGGAATCTTCATCACAGAAAGCCACTCTGTTTTTTTTTCCCCCGGCAGTGATAAAATGATAGTGATACTTCTCCTTTGTAAAGCAGTTGCCTTGTACCAATAAGAACTATTATGCTTCAGTTGGTGTCCCTGACATTCATCGCAGTGAGAAAGCCTTTTCACAATTAGACTAGTACCATGCCCACTCTTCCCACCTTGTTGCCACATGCCTGGTGGACTGTCAACTTCCCAACGTCAAGCTACATTTAACCTATGAATGGGGGATTGAGATCAGAGTTTTCTTTCTCCTAGGTAGGTTGCCCTCACCTGCCCTGAGGTATCTGGTTATTTTAAAGGCACCAGATATCCACCTTTCACACCCCCACTTTTGGTAAGAACACTTCTGCCACATGAAGGAAGTGATGAGGAGTTTGGCTGTCAGAGGCTATCTGAGACAGTGGACTTTTATAGGTGTTGGGAGCTCATCCCCAACCCCATCCCAGCCATAACAGCCTTTTTGGGAGGCTTATCATGATGGAGGATAGGGTCAGCAGGAAGATCCCAATGGGAAAAAGTGAGACGCTACTATATGTAGATGACATAGCAATAAGGGCATCCTCAAAAGTAACCCAGTGGCATGACCAGCTAAGCTGGCATGGGATGAAACTGAGCATGACTGAGGTCTTGTGGGTCAGTAGAGGTGCCACAAGAAAACTGGACACAGAGACTGATGGAGTGTGACTAAACCATACTGACCAGGTCAAGTACCTTGATGGATGAGCCAGAGAAGACAGTGAGCTTGAACATGAGATATGGTTCAGATTGGGGAGTGTTTCAGAGAAGAGGGTGGAATGACTTCTCAGGGGTTGTGAATGACAAGTGCATGCCACTCAGACTAAAAGTCCAGCTGTATAGAACAATGGTGGGCCCCACAATGCTGTATGGCAGTGGTTCTCAAACTTTTTTTTCGCAGACCACTTGAAAATTGCTGAGGGTCTCGGCGGACCACTTAATGATCTTTCCAAATGTTGTTTGTGCCGTTAGCTAACTATTGTAAAGCTCTTTGGATAAAAGCTCTATATAAAAAAACCCTTAATAATTAACTTTTTTTATTCTACAAATAATATCTGTAGTCTTACCTTTCTAATGCGATAGATGTGCCTGTTTTTGTGAGCAAAGTTCAGGGGAATTGGGGGGAATGTTTGTCAACTTTAGCCTTAGGTCAGGTTCAGCATTCATCCTGCTTCTGTATTTGGACTTGAGGGCGGTAAGTGATGAAAATCCTGTCTCGCACAGGTACGTAGTTGCAAATGGCATCAGAAAACACACTGCTTTGTCTGCAAGTTCTGGGTACTCTCCAGTTCTTTGAATCCAAAACTCAAGTAGGGAATGTCTTTTAAATTCTGACCATGATGTTTCATCACAGGCAAGCTCCAACAAGCACTCTTGTGCCTTATTGGACAAACCAGAGGGCAGCTCACCGATTTCAATTCCGAAAGGATTACGTACCCAGTTGTTTGGTTCAGCTTCTACTGGAAAGTAATCTTCAAACTGTTGCTTAAGAGCAACAAGATATTCTTCTACGTCATTTTTTATTTTTTTGTCAAGAACCAGTTCATTTTCAGACAGAAAACCTTCCAATGTTGGGAATGAGCTGAAATCATCCTTTTTTACTGACTAGCAAACAAGTCCAGTTTCTTGTTCATTGTACTGATTTTGTCTCACACATCCAGTATAGTCACTGAAACTCCCTGCAGCCCAGAATTCAACTCATTTAGGTGTGTGAATATATCGGAGAGGTAAGCCAATCGCGAGAGCCAGGATGAATCTTCAAAATAGCTTGTGAATTTGAATGGATGGTTTGTTTGAAATAGCTGTACTTCTGAACGTAGATCAAACAAACGAGTAAGTACTTTGCCTCTTGACAACCACCGTACTTCTGTATGAAGAAGAAGTTGTACACAAGCACTACCCATTTCATTGCACAGTACACTAAAAATTTGAGAATTCATAGGTCTAGCTTTTATGAAATTAAGTTTTCACAGCAGAAACACCCTTCATTTCCACTGGCATTTTCTTGGCAGCTAGTGCCTCTCGATGAATGCTATGGTGCACCCATGTGGCATTAGGTGCCACTTCGCAGATATGAGCCATTACCCCACTGTGTCTTCCCATCATTGCTCATGCACAGTCAGTACATACTCCAACACAACATTGCCAATCAATTCCGTGTTCCTTCACAAACTCATCTAGTAACTGTTTTTCAGTGCTTGTTCTTCTTGGCACTGAACGACAAAACAAAATATCTTCCAGTACTTTCCCTTCCCACTCATACCTGATGTATGCAAGAAGATTTGCAACGTCAGCAATATCAGTCGTCTCATCCAATTGCAATGCAAAATACCCACTGTGGTTCACACGTTTCACAAGAATGTCTTTAACGTTAGCTGCCATATCTTGACTTCTGCGTGACACAGTGTCGTTTGAAAGAGGCACACAGTCTAACTGCTTTGCTGCCTTCTCTCCACAGATTATAAATGCAAGTTCTTTAGCTGCAGGCAGAATAATTTCTTCCCCAATAGTGTGAGGTTTCCCCACTTTGGTGAGTCGAAGGCTTGCATGATATGAACCTTCCAGGGCCTTTACATTTACTGTTGCATGAGCAAACATTGTTACTTTCCCTTGTTTTAATGCATTCAGTTTGCGCTGAAAAAAAAATTCAGGAGGTTTATCAGTGAAAGCAGTGTGATTTGTCTCCAAATGACGCCGGAGATTTGCAGACTTCAAGCTTTCGTTAGCCAGCACTGCATAGCATAACACACATTGCGGCCTTGGTTCATCTTAGTTTGAGTTTGTTTAGTTTGGAAAAGAGAAGACTGAGACGGGACATGATAGCAGTTTTCAAGTATCTAAAAGGGTGTCATAAGGAGGAGGGAGAAAACTTGTTCACCTTAGCCTCTAAGGATAGAACAAAAAGCAATGGGCTTAAACTGCAGCAAGGATGGTTTATATTGGACATTAGGAAAAAGTTCCTAACTGTCAGGGTGGTTAAACACTGGAATAAATTGCCTAAGGAGGTTGTGGAATCTCCATCTCTGGAGATATTTAAGAGTAGGTTAGATAAATGTCTATCAGGGATGGTCTAGACAGTATTTGGTCCTGCCATGTGGGCAGGGGACTGGACTCGATGACCTCTCGAGTCCCTTACAGTCCTAGAATCTATTAATTTTGTTTCACCAGTCCATGGGAAGCCTCCATTAATATAGTTGAGGGGTCCTGTCTTACCAGTTTTTGGCATTTCAGTGTATTTTCATTACCAATACTCCTACTGGTTCCTGGTAAACACATGTCTGCATTCAAAATTTCCTTTGCAGATGTATGTTCGCTTGCTAGAGATCAATTTTGAACTTTTCACTGATCTCACCATCACTTGTTTGATTATTTGTTGTTGTTTTCTTTTTCAAATATCCTGTTTTCAACCACAAATCCATGTCTGGGGGTTGATCACTACCCCCTACTTACTGGACTGACAACTGTTACATTTTTTGAAAAAGCACTAGATTCTGGTACAGTCAGTACTTTCCACGTGACAGTGATGCCCAATACATACAATAGGTAGGTTAGCTGAATTGCATCCAATGCAAACCACACATACACAGCTGAAAAATGAAACCAATTAAAACTGTATGTAGTGTAGTAGGGTACCAATTTAAAGAAACACACATTTCGCTTCTGGATTAAATGTGAATAAAAATAAAATAAAATAACGCCAAAGGCCCAATTAAATAACCTACTCCTATCATAGACCACTAAATCTCTCCACTGGGCTGAGAAGGGGGTGGGGTGTCTCTCCCCCATCACGGCAGCCACTGGGCTGGGAAGAGTTGTGTGTCTCTCCCCCACCGTAGCTGGGGCTGGGAAGGAAGGGGGGGGTCTCTCCCCCACTGAGGCAGCCACTGAGCTTGGAAGGATGGGGGGGGGGGTGTCTCTCCCCTGCTGTAGCTGTGGCTGGGAAGGAGGGGGGGATGTCTCTCACCCACCATAGCTGGAGCTGGGAAGGAGGCGGGGAAGGTCTGGGAAGGCATGTGCAGCTCCACTTACAGGGAACTGTCCGTGGATCACCTGCATGGAGCTTGTAGACCACTGGTTGTCCGCGAACCATAGTTTGAGAACCTCAGCTATAGGGTGCAGAAGTGTGGGCAATAAAGAGACACAGGGTTGTGCCTACAAGTGTTTGAGATGAGATGTCTTCACTCCATTAGAGGAGTTACACTGACAGACAGATTTTGAAATGAAAGTATTATAGTGGAAGTCAAAGTCTGCAATGCAGCTGACAAAATCCAGGAAGTGCAACATTGCTGGTTCAGACACAGGCAGAGGATGAATGAAGGGGACCTGGTGAAGATAGCAGAACAGGGTGATAGAAAGGGACTCAGAGGACAACTGAGGAAGTGAAGAATAGATTGCATTAAAGAAGAGGGTAAGGGATAAGGGAAAGAAGAGCCTTTATAAAGCACTTTACAAATTCAGGATGACTGATTTTGCTCGACTTTAATTTTTTTTTAAAATTAGTGCAGTCCTGCATTCACTGAACATTCCAAATGCCCAGAAAAGCCGAAGGGTGGGAGTTTTCGCTGCACAAAGCATCTAAGATTTACTCCAGTGGGCCAAATTCAATCCTATAGTAGTGAAACTCAGTTACAGTAGGGATGAATTTGTCCCGTCATATATAGTGGGAACTCTTTCCAAACATTCCTGTCCTCTTTTCTGTAGCATGCACTTGGCATATCTTTTTGGGACGTGCAACACAAATAGTGTGGAAAGTTAAAGTTGATCAGAAATGGATTACAATTGCACATCCCATTAGTCACAAGTCATAAAATCAGCATAACTAAATCCTGCTCTCAGGATTCCTACTTGATTCATGTACATGTTTCATTCTCTGCCTATATTCATACCCATCTGTTAGGATGGCATAGTGTCCACTCACAAGTTACTTGCACCCTTGCAAAGAGAAAAGAGCACTAGATGAATTTAGATGGGCAGGTAACATTTTATTTTAAGTATGATTTCTACTTCACCCTCCCTGAAGTACTAGCACCAATGATAAAAGCTCTGTTGTAAGAACTAGAGCAAAGAAGAATGCAAAAGACAACATGTAAAAGTGTCACCATTTTTCTTCCAATGCTGCTTAATGTGGGGGTCTATCAAACTGGTAAATATTCTTAAGGAAATAAGGCTCTATACTAAATCCAGATATAACAGTGACTATTCAGTATAGATTACTGAATTACAAGAAGTGCTTCTCCATGCCCTTTCTCAATTGATCTGTTGTACTTATTTGCTTGTCTGTCTTATTTCAGTTCTACAGGGCAACACATTGCACATACTACATGCAATTTCTGTTCAATTATTATTAATATATCAACATACATTTGAGTTTTTAAACTGGGACCTGTCATAAAAGTTTCAAATTCACAAAGGCAGAGAGAATGTTTAAAGTTCTAGAAGCAAAACTACACTATATGACTTTGAACAATCCTTAACATTTTCTGGGCCAAATCTTTATATATCTGTGTCAAAACTGCACCTGCAAAATGTATATGCAGCTAGGTAACTGCCCAGATGAAATGAGTATTTGCATACTGAAAATAGTTACTCGTGCACAAGCAGTGATTGTGCAGACATTTATTCATTTTTGCATGTGCAAGTAGACAGTGTGTTTGCAATCATCTAGCTGTGTTCACACAGCTACTTTTTTATGGCTTTGTGTAAAAAGGTGCTAACATGTAAATAAGAAAACAATCAAATAAATGAGAAAAGGATAAACTAATCTGAAGGTGAACTTCTTTTTTTAAAAAACCCAGAGGCCTGACATTATTTTGAAAGTGTACAAAGCATCCTGCATTAAAATAAGAAATACATGTTGTCAATAGAATCCCCGTTCGTGCTGCAGTCATGAATTTCATTTGCATCGATGGATTGTGAAAGGCTTGGTGCCTTGGAAGTCACTTCTCACTCATTTGCAACCTCTGTGTCTAGTTTGCTTTCACACACAAAGGTCCTGTGGGTGTGAATAGAATGGCATGTCATTACTGAAGAGCTCTGAAACATGCGGAAGAATGGCTAAACCTGGGAAATGAGACTATCTAAACAAAAGTAATAAAAAGCTAAATGATAAATCTATAGGTTCAGGTGCCTCTCTGTTGCAGTTTCAAGGCTTCCAGACTTGTGACTGGGCAATAGAACTACTGATGTAAATAGTACAGAACTTCTCAGATCACCACAATAAGATTGTTTTTCTTAAAGCACCACTGGTCATCCTGTAAGTAACCATTTAAAGCTGTCTATAGGAATAAAGACAAAAAACACCACTGCAATATACAGGGACTTTGGACTTTATGCTAAGACTGCAAGCTCTTTTTGGCTAGAAACATAACTTATCTGGTGGTGAAGTGGTGTAAATTTACAGCATTATATAACTTAACGTTAACTGGACAATCTGCAAATGTCAGGTTTCTAAGTATTATACATTTGTCTATCAGCATTATTAAACAGTAGCAATTTATACTGTAGTGCTACATCTATGTACGGTAAGTGCACTTTATTTAATGGCAAATGTCATTAAAAATGGTGGAAATTATCTGTATGTAGATGAATGTTTGAAAGGTGAGTACATGAAAGCTTGTGGGGTAGTCTTTAAAAGCCAATTAACTGTACCTAACATAAGCAAAGGATTTTTTTTTAGTAGAAATTATTAAACTCCCTTTTGAATTTTTAGTTCTTGTACTCATGACTGATGGGCTTAAAGCCAAGGAAATGTGCTATAGCACATTTTTGGTTTTATTGGGAAAAAAATCACTAGTATGATGCAGCGAACAGGGTTTCAGAGAGACCTCTTTGGGGCAGACAGCACCATGTCCCAACCTGCTTCCTGCAGGGAGGAGAGGGCGGCGGGGAAGGAAGCTATGTCCCTTCTTTGTCACAGAGATTTAACCAAACACAGTAGGGGTTAAACAAGAGGGTTTGTTTGCCAGGGGAGCTATTTAGGAATCAGATAACTTGTTCACCTTTTCTGGATGGGGCTCAGGACGAAGTTCCCAGTATGGACACTAGCCTGAAGACAGCTGATTCTAAGTACACCTAAGGCAGAAATTATTGAAAGTTCATTAGCTCTCCGTCAAGTATTAAAAGAATATATCAACTATTTTTCTTATGTATTTCATTATTATGCTTTCAGATTTTCCTTTTGCTTGTGATACGCATCATGAGCTTTAAAATAACATCTTTTCCTGCCAATTTTCTGTGATTATTTTTTAATTTGACTCATATTTTACTGTCTTTTCTAGTATTGCAGAAGCAAAATTAGCTTCTTTTTCTCTGCTTCTCTGTCTGGTGATCAAGGAGATTACTATTCTAGTGCACAAAGATATCTGTAGTATGAGCTCATCCCTGAAACTCAATCTGGCACTCCATGAAAAAGGTTTCTTTTGTTGCAACTGGCAAACATAGCTTTTTTGTTCCCCGTTTTCTCATTTGGTTTGCTTAATAAGTGCAGAGATTTTCCAAACCTCTTTTCATAAGTCCAAATTTTATGGCAATGGGGAACTTTTTTCTATATTTGGCTGTAGCTTGTGTGAAATACTCAAATGGAACATACTTCTAAACAATGAGTATACTAGATGAAAAAAACATTCATTTTAATAAACTGTTTAGAACCTACTTGTATTGGCCATCACAAAAAAACAGAAATGAAAGGGATACAAACAAAAGTGTGAAAAATGGGCACATACCGTTAATCTTCACCTATGCTATTCAAAAGTGCTTAATAGGCCAGGTTGATAACCATCAATACATACTACAAAATCTAAGGTTCACCATATCCCTAGAAAGGATGATGATGATTGATAGAAATGTCAGTAATCCAACAACCTCATGGCATCAGTGACAGGAACAGATGAGAGGACTTAACCCACATGCAGGACACAAATCATGAGGATTCCTTGTCTCAAAATTGGCAATGTTGAAAACAGAAGCACATTCTAAAACTACACCATTGTTCTCAGTTTCCGATGTTATGTATCCTAAAACCAGCCTTGCACCACCTCCCAATAGGAGTACCTGAGAGTTGGAAGACTGGAGGTAGATAGGCCATAAACATAGACAGCTGTCATACTTGTAGGCCTTTAGTTTGGACTATAAATGGATCACAGGTTGAGTTGAAAACCTCTCTGACGTTTTATTTCTCTCATTTCAGTCATCTGGGGGTGACTGCTTTACTCACTTTACAACTGCAAGATTAATTGTCCCTAATGTGGTTCATGTTATCTACAGAACAAGCCCAATATGAATTGATAACAAAGTAATACTCCACAGGGGAGAGTCTCACCCCCGCTCTGCCCCTTTTATGCTGGCAAAAGAGCCAGAGTGGTGTCAAAGGGTTCTAACGGACTCAGGCCTTGGCTACACTTGCAGCTGTACAGCGCTGTGAGGTAAACTTGTCTTCGTACAGCTGAGTAGGGAAAAGCGCTGCAGTCTGTCCACACTGACAGCTGCCAGTGCAGTGGTGTGGCCACACTTGCAACATTTGCAGCTGTGTTGGGAGCGGAGGATTATGGGCAGCTATCCCAGCATTCATGTGGCTGCAACGTGCTTTTCAAAACGGGGGGGGGGAGGGGAGTGGATTTTAACAGGGAGTGTGGGGGGGAGAGAGAGTGCTTTTTGGAGCATGTCAGCTCTCTATTTTGCAAGTTCCAAACTCCCGGCCCCCTGCTCATTCATTGACTCAGTCAAAGCAAGCTGCAAACAGTTTGCTTTTCTCTGTGGTACGAGCTTTGAAACCGGCACTTCCACATTCCTGCAGCCGGTCACAACAATGGAGAGGATTGGCCACTTGACAAGGTGATTAGTACAGCGCTGCAAGCATTTAAACTCACACCCGTGAGTCGTAGCCACTCCGCTGCAGCTGTTATGCCTCGCGGAGATGTGGAGTACCTGCAGCGGTGTACCCAGGGAGATACAGCGCTGTAAGTGCCCTGCCAGTGTGGACGGGGAGTGAGTTACAGCGCTAGGGGAGGCTTTACAGCGCTGTAACTTACAATTGTAGCCAAGGCCTCAGATTCAATTTGGGAAGAATTCCCCCAGCTCAGGAACTGAAGAAGACAGCCATAAGGCTGTCCTCTCAGAGGACTCCTTTGCAAGACCTGGCATGGGGGGATGCGGAGGATAGGGCTGGGAGGGGAGTATCAGGGCCAGGGCCATAGCACATAGCACTGCAGAGATTGCGGGTGATGGATCTCACAGGAAGGTGGGACAGGTTGCAGTTATTAAGACAGCCATGAGTGACTGTGTAAATTACACCAGGGGGCACTCCGACTCCAGGAGCAGCCCAGAATCAGGAGGGCACAAGAGTGATAAATAGCCTCTCCTCCCCTGGGCTGAGAGTTCTGTGCCACATCTCTTGGGTGCACAGCACAGAATCTCATCCAAAGCATCTAATCAATAGGAACAATTTTAACATTCCTAAATTGCATATTCTTTGATCTAAAATGTACATTCCACAGTAGACTACTACTAGCTGCCTTAAAATAAAGTATTACTGATTTTGTATAGCGTATTTTTTCTGGTGAGTCCAACTTTCAGAAGTGCTGAGTACTCCAGCTGCCATTGACTTCAGTTAGAGTTTTGGGTGCCAAAAATCAGGCCACATATGTATATTATAGAGAGCAATAACATTGTGTCAGCCAACCAGCCAGCCAGAGAAGAATCTCAAAGAATGCTTTGGCCTGATATTGTCAGATTCTCCTCAACTGGCTACAAAGTGGAAGACTTTCCGCAGCTGAACTTATGGTAGGGGCAACTGCTGAAAACTAATTAAAACAGACACAAGGGACCTGATTTATGTCTCAAAAACATTAAAAATTGCTTATTTGGTACAGTATGGAAGATCATTATTAACCTCAATAGCTTTTTTACACCATTGGCCATCGTGTGATTGACTGTGATCTTATGACCATCATAACCAGTTTTAATTGCCTTTTAAAACTTCATGTTTTGAGGTTTAAGATGCTTAATTGCTTGGATTTAACTATCCTTCCTAATCTTGCTGCTGCCAGAATTAACATGCAGGAGTGACCTCTGGGAATGTGTAATTCAGTGCAAACATGTATTGAGAGAACAATCAACCCAGCGTTTTTGACCAAGGACTTATTCATTCACTAAACAAATGTATTAAGAAAGATAAATGTTAGAGGGGAGAAAAGAACACATCTCCGCTTCATGTAAATTCTGGCTGCAGCATGTTTACGAACTGAAAAGTTCAAGCAATGAAGAAGGCCAAATTATGCTTTAAAACGCAGAAGAAAACCTCCTGCACTTTAGAAAACCATGTAAGGTGGTCACCCAGTCTTGTTAAGCCATCCAGCAAAGAAATTAGACAGTGGAATGATTTCCCAAGGGATAGCATGGATTTATCAGTACTAGAGGTGATCAAAAGCAGACTAGATAAATATGAAGGGGCAAATTCTGCCTTACATGTGTGCACGGCGAAAGTACATTGAACTAAAATCTGCATTCTTTTGGTATGTGTAACTTCCATGTCGAAAAAAGCAGAAATGGTTCAGAAAAGAGCTACAAGGTTGCTTCAAAGTCTGGAAAACTTGCCTAACAGTGAGAGACTTAAGAAGCTCAGTCTATTCAGTTGATCCAAGAGAAGGTTAAGAGGTGCCTTGATTACAGTCAACAAGTACCTAAATGAGAGAGAAATTTCTGACAGCAGATGGCTCTTTAATCAAGAAGAAAAAAACATAGTGAGATTCAATGACTGGAAGCTAAAGCTAGACAAATTCAAACTAGGGGCTTGTCTACAGTTGAAATGCTACAGCAGCACAGCTGCAGCTGCACCACCATAGTGCTTCAGTGTAGACACTCACTACAGTGATGGGAGGGGTTATCCCGCAAGCAAAGTTAATCCACTTCCCCGAGAGGCAGTAGGCAGGTTGATGGAAAAATTCTTCCATTGACCTAGCACTTTTGACACCAGGGGGTTAGGTCAGCTTAATTACATTGAATTTTCCATACCCCCGAGTGTCGTGGCTAGGCCGACTTAACTTTGGCGTGTAGACCTGGCTCAGTAATAAAGCCCACATTGAAATAATGTACAGAGGGATGTGGTGGATTCTCCATTACTTACAGTCTTTACACCAAGACTGGATAGCTTTCTCAAAGAGACGCTGTGACTCAAACAGAAGTTATGGGCTTAATGCAGCGATTACTAGGTGAGGCTTTAGGTCTTTTGTTATGGAAGAGGTCAGCCTAGATCATGATGGTCCCTTCTGGCCTAAAAATGTATTAAATGAATTAATGGGAGTTTTGCATGTGGAAGGACAGCAGAACTAGGCTCGAGGAATCCTGAATATTCACAGGGAGGAAGAATTTGGCTTTTTAGAGTTTCATAGTAAAGGGCAATTCTACACTAGAGGATCCAGAAGTTCTTTTTCACTTTGATTTTATTATATGGAAAGCATTGCTTTGTATTAAACATTAAAACAGATGAGACAATAAAATGGATCATCAGCCTAACACAGATTTTACTATGAATTTTGAATAGCAGATGTGAATGTCTTTTAATTGTGAGTTTTCCCACTTAACGTGGAGCACAAATTTTATGAAGATCTGTATCTTCTTCAGCATGAAGCTCTATATTATAGTTTTCATATGTCTGCTTGCTGAGAAAAACAATCACAAGAAGAGTAATATCCGATCACAGTCTTTTGTGTCTACATTCTTAATATTTGAGAGAAATATCATCAGAAAATTGCTGCAGAGCATGAGTATATTACTTATTGCTACAGTGGGTTTCTGCACAACAGACTTCAATCAAACCCCAACTTAGGTCACAATTGAAAATTAATATGATGGTTCCATTTTAGTCTTTGTGTTATAAAAACACTGTACAGATCACAGGTGCAGTGGTTTGGTTTTGTTTCAGGTACAACCCAGGGCTGGAACAGTAAGGGTGCCACAGGACAAATATCTAACTTCAGTAGGCTATTGCTGTTAGTTCCTCATTTTCATGAGGGCTAAATTCACATAGGAATCCAAATCCTGCCTTCTGACACATATTTCAACAGAAGAATTCATCTGAGAACTGAATTAATCAAAGATTGTAATATTACAAAATTAGAGTCCTGTAGAACTGTTCCCTTTTTTATTTTTACATAGAGACTTTCCTTTTATTAACAAAACTCTTTTTAATATTTTTAATATTTTCATTCTTGCATTTAGAGGTCAACAATAAGCTTGTATGAATTTATGTGAATATTAAAATGTATTGACCCTTAAAATAAACAGCAGCTTTGTTTACATCTGTTTGTATTATTGCAAACCTTCTTAATATTTTCATTAAAATAGTTTGAAATCTTTTCATTATGTCCATGCATAATGTACCAGTGTTTTCAAAGTAATGTTCTAAAGGGTAAACTAAGTTACAGATACAGAAAAAAAATACTGTGATAAGCCAATCAAGAGGTAAAATTTGCTCAATGAATTCAGCAGTCATATGCATAAACCAGCAAACATATGTAACTATATATATATATATGTATCTTGCATATATCATCTGATTGGCTGTCATATGAGTTCAGAAAAGTTATTAGTGGATTATCTTGAAAATCCCAAGATAAGGAACAAGGACAGCTGGGACCTTGTTTTTATGAATTCTCCTTCCCTGGATAGTTCAAGTATTCATTCATTCTCAGAAAAAGTTTTTCCCCTTTGTCTTCTGTGACAAAATGACCTTTGCTATCTATCTTCTAGACAGACATTATCTGCAATATTCCAGCATTCATACAGCTTGAAAGGCCATGACATACTGTTTCTGACACTGAAGCACATCACCTCCATATGGGGGTGTTTTAAACTAGGATACTGAAATGTGGGTCTTTTTTGGCTGTGGTTTAGAGCTGACGCAGGGTGCTTCTTTATAAAACATCACAGTTAGAAAAGTAATTGCATTGCTAGGTTGAAAGTGTGATTTTAATGGAGCTTTAGTATACAGAGTTTTATGCCTTTGTTATTGTTTATATGACACTGTAAATAAGCCTACAGACAAGTCAGAGACAATATCCCTGCTCCGAAGCCCTTACAATCTAAGGCGCCTGTCCTCTGAGGTACTGAGTGAACTGACTGATTTCATTTTAAGACATGACATGACTCAGGTCCAGACATGACATTAGGGACAGTAAAACTTTTTTTTTGGGGGGGGGGGGGGCGGGGCTGGGGAAGAAGAGAGAAGGAAGAAGCAGCAGTTGAGAGAGGAGGAGAAAGGTGACAGCAATAAGATTGTGTAGTTGCTTTAGTTAGTAATATGCTGTGTGGGTATTAGTGTTTGTTTTTCTACTGAAGCAATTTACTAAAAAGAGGGAGACTAAGACGATAAACCTAGTAGACATAGTACATTTTGAGGAGAGACTCAGAGAAGAAGCAGGAATACAGGGTTGCGGGGTGAATATGTTCATTTTGATTATCAGGACATTTAGGGTTTGGACAGAGCAAATAATTTCAAGGCTGAGAAAGATCCAGGATCTGCCAAAAAATAGAATTTTAGCAGCCACCTTCTACAGTTTGGTGCTTCACTGTCTTTTGCTTAAAATATAAATTCAAATTTCCCATGACATCATGCCCCATGAAATACTCAGGTTTCAACAGCATAATCTTATTATACAACTCAATATGCAATTGCCTGAAAATAAGCTCACCAAAACTCCCACAGTGATGCTATAATGGGAAAGGGAAACAAAGCAGGTACACACAACTGCCTGCATAGAGACCTCTGCACCAACAACACCAGGATTTCTTTGTAAGTCATGATGATTTGTAGCATTGGAAAACTATGTTCCCTAGCCTCTCTGCATCCCCACCAACTTAAACCGTGGCAGGAAACTCTGCCTTCTCTATTGGCAAGTGTAAGCAGGCATTATGTCCCAAGCCCACCCCACACAATTCTTACACCCCCTCGGGTCTTCTTTAATCAAGTCACAACCACTTAGTTTTCAGAGAATTATAAAGGACTCCTATTATTCTTAGTCTACATCAGAGCTCCTCCTCACCACCCCAGTCTGTTCCAAAACCTTTTAAAGATTTTTTTTTTTCCCCTTTCTTAAACTTAGCTGGCTTTCTACCTCTCTCAAAGAAGGGTTAGTCCATCCATCTCCCTTATAACAGTGGTTAATGAGCCAGCTGCAGCAGTGAGTCAGCACCCATTTCACCTGTGTTTAGGTAGCTCACTTCCTGATAACCGCATGTGTTAGGGAAAAATCTGAGTTCAACAGTGAAAATGCAGAGTATAGTGAGAAACTGTAGTTAGTATGTTAGTATGACTGTTTGGTCTATTATTTGGGATAGTGACCTAGGACTTGACTTTTAACATGATTTCTCTCATAGTTTTATTATTTCTCTGAAAAAAAATAATACATCAGGGTGTTAATTTGCTATGAGGCTCCTGGATTGTCAAATTCAGCATTGATTCCCAGGCTGGTCTGGAAGATTGCTGATAGCTCTTGCAATCAGCACAGCAGAAGTATCTCTTGTGTAATACTAATCTTTCTTCTAAATGTAAAACAGCCAACCAGCAGTTATTTAAGCAATAAAGCACAACAGACCATCCAGTACAGCTGATTAATGCAAGTGAAACCCAGTGCCTCTAATGCACTTGAAGTATGTGTTAATCTGCACATACTGCCTGATGCATCTAGTTACAGGTATTCAAAGATTCAAAGAATATACATCTAAACACTGTTCATATTTGAAAATGACTCTGGAGTCCAGTGGTTAGGACAACAATCTGGGCACTTGGAGACCCAGGATCCAGTCCCCCTGACCAAATCACTATTTAATCTACAGTGGAACAGCTTCAACAGAACATATTGAGGGAGCCCCAGGTCAGAATACCCTATAGATGAGTAGTTAGCACGCTCCTCTGAGAGGAAAGAGAATGCTGTTCAAATTCTCTTGCCCCACGCTGGCAGGGCAGGGACTTGAACCTGAGTCTGCCATAGCCCAGATAAGTATTCAACAACTAGCCTATAAGGTGAGCACCTGTCCTACTTTGCCTATTTTGTGGGGAGTGAAGCAAGTGCCTACTTATTATGTGCCTAAGCCACCTGATTCCAGGAGACAGGTTCCCCTTTGTGGATGGCTAAGCAGAGACTGGGCTGCAGGGAGGTGCCCGATTTAGACACCTAACTTTGGCTAGCTTGGGCGGCTCCTGGCTTAATGGGCTGGATTTTGTGAATTGCATTTTAAGGCACCTCTCTGTCCCCATTCATTGCATAGGGAGCTTAGGTGCCTAACTCAGGCTGTTTAGATCACAGTGTTGTTCTTTCAATTTTCTAGGCACCTAAAAGTTAGGTCCCACAATGGCCAGGGTTGCAGCCCCTAAATGCCTTTGTAAATCCAGGCCTTGGGTATTTAAACAGATGCAGGGCGTTCACAGGAAGAAAATTCTCAGCTGAAGGGGAAAAAGGACAAAAGACAGGAAGAGGTCGAGAGAAATGTTATCAGAATGTGCTTGAAAAATCCTCATTTGTGATTTTTTCATCAATGTAATCAGTTCATTCATAGTGGTCGTAGTTACTTTATTTTGATTTCTAATAAGATACAAAAATCCACCTAAGCAGCATCCTGGACACAACCTAAAAATCAAACTAAAAACATCAGAAAACACATTGGCAGCCCCCTGCCAAATTCTGTTCAGTGATTAGAGCAAGTGACTGGAAACCAGGATTTCTAGATTTCTGTTTTTGTTTCGGCCTCTGACTTGCTGTGTGGCCCTGGGGAAGTCACTTAAACTCCCTATACCTTTGTTCACCATATCTGTAAAATGGATAGGATAATACTTAGCTAGTGAACCATACAGGCATGTTGCAAAGCTTCATTTGTTTATGTAGAGAATGGATGAGCCAAAAGCTAACACCTCAGATCCAACTACCCTCAAACTTTGTGAGTAGATCTAACTTTTGTAGCTTTAGCCTATCGCTGAATTAATGTGGTAATAAGGATCTTTGAGATGCTTGGATTAAGAGGGAGATTGGTTTGAGGATCTAAATGGATCTGAAATTTTCCAATATTTGGGGATAAGGGGTCCAGTCTGATCCTATGGTCAGAGATCAGCAGAAAAATAACCTTCGGTAGCTTGACAAATTGTTTCTTGATGGTAAGCACTGTGAAGCTTTAAACATGGCCACACTCTCTTGCTCCTTCTATTTGTTTCCTTTAACTCAGTCAGGAATTTAAAATGGGCTTTAGATGCACAATGGAAGAAAAGGACCATTATTGAACATAAGAAATTACAAGAGGTCTGTGAAAACTCTTCACCACGCCCTGAGTTGACAAGAATTTGGGCTAGAATGCAAGTTTTCATCAAGAGTCCATTGTTTCAAAAGTGAAGGAAGAAAAATGCTCCACAGCATAGGTGCAGCAAGGACCCAATTTACCATGCTTTTATTAATTGTTGCCAGGGGAACAAGAAACGTTAGCATTCACTGCTGCATGCTTACTGTATGGAACAGCATGTTAGAAAGGCCCGTACAGCCACTGCCCATCAGCAACTCCCCACACTCATGAGGAGAGCAAAACTGCAGAAAATAAACCCATAAAAGGCCACATGGAGATTGTGCACTTCCCCACATAGCACCTCTCTCCACTCCACAAAAGATGTGCACAGCCCATTGCCTTCATTCAGAAAGCGAACATGGTTAGGAGGCGCTGTGCTAAGTGGCATGTTCCCTTGTCAGAACACTATAGAAGAACAATAGTAAAAGGACATCATAATACTTCAAGCAGAATTCATTTTAATGTTCCTATGAGTGTGGTCATTCCCTGCCCAGGTGGCAGTAATAGGCTGGTAGGCAATGCAGAGTGCCTCCTCTCATGACACAAAGCCACTCTTGGCTGTTAGAGGGGACAAAAAGGAAGTTCTCTAATGCAGCTGGGATTTGTGGGTCCTGTTACATATAGAATACCCACCTTCAGTGCTTTTTCTAGCCCTGTGCCCCTTCCTTCCCTGCAAAATTGCTGATCTGCATCTGTTTGACAGAAAGGGGTTTTGCATCTAACCAGATCGTTCCAAGTATTTGCTGCTAACTCATAATGATTCACTAATAACCCCATTTTTGAAGTGATTAACACATTTACTAGAAAGTTCTTAAACATGCTAACCAAACATTATGATCCATAAAGCTCAAAAGGAAAGCATTATTTGTTCCATTTATTTACAAAAACAATGCTTAGGAACCACTTTCTATTAGTTCTTATTAAGGCACTACATGCAAATGTATTCCCTTCTTTAAGATTAACATCAGCATTTGTTCCCAGATAAAATATCTACAAGTTTTCAGCCTGAAAGCAAATATTTGTACAATTTAATGATAATAAACACCTTAGATATGTTCATGTTGTAGAGGAAGACACAAAAAGGTTTCTTTAAAAGGCTTTGGGGGCTATATTTTTGTGCTGTCATAACTCAAAGTGAGCTTCCTTTAATAAAATTTAGTTAGAAAACGATTAGTCTGTACTGCAGAGCAGACCTATTTAATATGTGGGAAAATTAAAAATTGCAGGCTTATGGCATTTATAAATTAGTTACTGCAGCTTCATTCTCTGTAACTATTTTTCATTACCTTTTCTTAATAAATACCAGACATTTAGGATTCAGTCGTGTTCTGACATAGAAAACACTAACAGAAAAAATCTTTTGAGTCAGGTCTGGCTTAATTTATCAGCTGCTAAGAATCCTCTTGATGAGCATTCCATCTATCAAGTTGCACATCTGCGAATTTGGAGGTTTGATAAGAAGGGACTGAGAAGAAAAGGAAAATAGATTGCTTGAGCCAAAGTAGGCAATTGTTGCTCTTCTCCAGCCTTTCATGTAAAATTATCATAGGAAATGTTTATTATTTTTACTGGGTCTCATATTTATTCCTTGAGAACAGGTGGTTTATTATCCTTTGATTCTAGTTAAGAATGGATGGTATTAACTACAACTTCTGCTTTTGTCTGTATGTGGCTTGTAATGATACATTTTCTTGGTGTCAGTATATATGGATCTATGAACATCAACTGGACTTTTAGATTAGACATTTGAAATGTAAAGCCCAATTTTGCCATCACATACTTACTTACTGCTACCATTTAAGTCCCTGAGTTGCAGGTACACATCTCAGGGTAGAACCCAACCTATAAATTAGAGCTGGTGTTTGTTAGTATAAGTTTGATTTTCTTCCTGTGTGTGTCCTCCTATCAGAAATCAGCCTTCCTCATCACACATAAAGAACCGCTTAGAAACAGCCTTTCAAAATGTTACCCATGAAAGGTAAAAGGCAAAGAGAAAGAATGATGGTTTTCTGATGAAGGTATAGGACTATAATTCAGAGGTTCTATTCTGCCATGGGCTTTCTGTGTGACCTGGGGTAGGTCACCTGACCCTTATGTCTCATTTTCCCATCTGTAAAATCAGGATAATTATTATTGTATATATGCATTACAGTAGTGCACAAAGGCTCCAGTTAGAGATCACAGCCCCATTGTGCTGGCCCCATTTATAGACTCTTATTTTCCAGTAGGTTCCAACCCACCCACATCTTCTGGTCATATAATATGTTAATTTGCCTGGTACCGTAGTGCTTTTTATTTATAAGAGTGTAAATTTCTGCCTTAGAGAAAAAAACAGCAGACATTTTAAGTACCTGTAGGGAAATTTGGTAATGCAAGCATCCAGTATTTTATTATAACATTTCAATGAAAATCTCTCAAAGACTCTCAGAAGGCAATTGAGTAGAATGCATAAATTAAGATTCAAATTAAAGTGTCACATTCCCCTATTCCACTTTGGAATCATGGTTTCCTGAAAGTGCCCAAATTTTGGAGGGGTCAGAAAACTAGACCAAAGTTTTGCAAATAGCCTCACTTGTATACTGGAACAAACCAAAACCTTAGATCTAAACAACCCGGAGTGAAAGAACAAATCCAGTTGTGAAAGCAGAGCCCAACTTTGAGACTCTAGATCCTATCTACTGTATTGTTATAATGGTGCGTTCTCTGAATTAAAGCAACCAACGTGCATTTTCATCTCTGTTGCCCCTCCAAAAGCTTTCGGAAGCATTAGGAAGTTTAGCGTTGAGGGTCAGATTTTCAAATAAGGTGCACAAAATTACAAATCTACATGGACACGCCCGCAGAACCCCGACCAGGGGTATTCTATCTGCTACCCAAGATCCATAAACCCGGAAACCCTGGACGCCCCATCATCTCAGGCATTGGCACTCTGACAGCAGGATTATCTGGCTATTTGGACTCTCTCCTCAGACCCTATGCTACCAGCACTCCCAGCTATCTTCGAGATACGACCGACTTCCTAAGAAAACTACAATGCATTGATGTTCTTCCTGAAAACACCATCCTGGCCACCATGGATGTAGAAGCACTTTATACCAATATTCCACATGAGGATGGACTACAAGCTGTCAGGAACAGTATCCCTGATGAGGCCACAGCAAGCCTGGTGGCTGAGCTTTGTGACTTTGTCCTCACCCACAACCACTTCAGATTTGGGGACAACTTATACCTTCAAGTCAGTGGCACTGCTATGGGTACTCGCATGGCCCCACAGTATGCCAACATTTTTATGGCTGACTTAGAACAACGCTTCCTCAGCTCTCGTCCCCTAATGCCCCTCCTCTACTTGCGCTATATTGATGACATCTTCATCATATGGACCCACGGAAAGGAGGCCCTTGAAGAATTCCACCTGGACTTCAACAATTTCCACCCCACCATCAACCTCAGCCTGGACCAGTCCACACAAGAGATCCACTTCCTGGACACTACAGTACAAATAAGTGATGGTCACATAAACACCACCCTATACCGGAAACCTACTGACCGCTATACGTACCTACATGCCTCCAGCTTCCATCCAAGACACATCACACGATCCATTGTCTACAGCCAAGCCCTAAGATACAACCGAATTTGCTCCAACCCCTCAGACAGAGACAAACACCTACAAGATCTTTATCAAGCATTCGTAAAACTACAATACCCACCTGGGGAAGTGAGGAAACAGATTGACAGAGCAAGACGGGTACCCAGAAATCACCTACTGCAGGACAGGCCCAACAAGGACAATAACAGAACACCACTGGCCATCACATACAGCCCCCAGCTAAAACCTCTCCAGCGCATTATCCACGATCTACAACCTATCCTGGAAAATGATCCCTCACTCTCACAGACCTTGGGAGGCAGGCCAGTCCTCGCTTACAGACAACCCCCCAACCTGAAGCAAATACTCACCAGCAACTACACACCACACCACAGAAACACCAACCCAGGAACCTATCCCTGTAGCAAACCTCGTTGCCTACTCGGTCCCCATATCTACTCTGGCAACAGCATCAGAGGACCCAACCACATCAGCCACACCATCAGGGGCTCATTCACCTGCACATCCTCTAATGTCATATATGCCATCATGTGCCAGCAATGCCCCTCTGCCATGTACATTGGCCAAACGGGACAGTCCCTCCGCAAAAGAATAAATGGACACAAATCGGACATCAGGAATGGTAACATACATAAGCCAGTAAGTGAACACTTCAATCTCCCTGGTCATTCTATTACAGATTTAAAAGTCACTATCATTGAACAAAAAAACTTCAGAAACAGACTTCAAAGAGAAACAGCAGAACTAAAATTCATTTGCAAATTCAACACCATTAATCTGGGTTTGAATAGGGACTGGGAGTGGCTGGCTCACTACAGAAGCAGCTTTTCCTCTCCTGGAATTGACACCTCCTCATCTATTATTGGGAGTGGACTACATCCACCCTGATTGAATTGGCCCTGTCAACACTGGTTCTCCACTTGTGAAGTAACTCCCTGCTCTCCATGTGTCAGTATATAATGCCTGCATCTGTAACTTTCACTCTATGCATCCGAAGAAGTGAGGTTTTTACTCATGAAAGCTTATGCCCAAATAAATCTGTTAGTCTTTAAGGTGCCACCAGACTCCTTGTTGTTTTTGTAGATACAGACTAACACGGCTACCCCCTGATACTTCACACATTAGCACTGATTGAAGATCTGTCAGAGTGCATACACACGCTTGCTACCTCGTGTACACACATATGCACAAACCCTACAGTCTATAATTATGAATGATAATGAACTGCTTTTTTTATCATTGGAAATGTAGCCCAAAGGAGAGTGTATTAATGAATGAACCACATACAGTTCAGATTAGCATCTTAAAGTCTGACGCGTTATCAAAAATTCATTTTAACTTTTTGAAGTAACCTACAGCTGTGCTAACTTCTTCAACATGGGTTGGAAGGAAGTGTTCCAAACCATAGACTGACCAGCAGAGCCAGTCCTAAGCTGGGTGGGGGAGGGAACACATATACTGCATTGTTAAAAGTGGAGTACTCTGTCATATCCCCCTACATTCCTGCACTCTTGGATGCTCCCAGGATGGGACATCTCCACAGGATCCCCCAACGGAAGGGTATGGCTTAGAGTCATTATTCAAGCCCCCACTTAGGAAAAGTTAATTTTACCTATGTACTGTATTTGCTCATAGAGTTTAAGGTCAGAAGAGACCACCACATCATCTAGTCTGACCTCCTGTACATCACAGGCCACTAAATACCACCCAGCCACCCACAGACCAAGCCAACAAGCAGAATCAGAGCAAAGTATTACAGGTCCGTCTCAAGAGGCAAAACTTTTGTGAGCCACAGGCAGGAGGGCCCGAGATGCATTAATGCCCGAAGCCCTTGCAATTGCAGGGAATTGATTTGGTGAGATATACCCAGATGATCCAAGCAAGTGACCCGTGCCTACATGCTGCAGAGGAAGGTGGAAAGAAACCAAAGGTCCCTACCAATCTCATCTCATTTAATGGATCCTCTTTCTCATCCATTCTTCTAAAGCTAGTGGCTTATCGCGTATTTTACAGCCTGAACAGTAGTATCATACAGTACATAAGGCTGGGCATTGCTGGCATATAGATGTCTGATTACTCTCCTCACCCCACCCACTAATGGCAGCAGCCAGATTTACAGGCAAACATCTCAGTCTCTAGAGGTAGCCAAACTTATAAACACCGGTTTGGCTCAGCTCTAGATAGTGCTTAAAATAAATGTGTTTTAAGCAACACTTTAGAAGCAATAGAAGCAGCTATGTTCATATTAGACCCTTTCTTTTGGGAATAAGCAGCATTTTGTCTGCTGGAATTAAGTCTATACTAATTTGAAATGCTTATAACTTGTAATGGGATTCAAGTTATAGTGTCTTATTACACGTAATACTATAACACCATCACTTAGAACAAAACATGCTTTAAAGAGGGTTCAAGGAGATGAATAGCAACAATGTCCTTTTAGAAAGAGAGCACATTTTTTAACGCATAATGGTTAATGACCAGCAGCTGAGAAGTGGTATATATTGTTCAAAGATATTGAACTTACTCTATCTAGGGAATTTGTATTAGTAGCTTCTGTCTTACTAGTTTCATTAGCCATTTTTATGTTGTTTTCTTGAAATATCCACAGACCATCATGCAGGTGACAGATAAATGCAATAAATGCAAAATTTTCAAATTATAAATACAAGTAAAACAACCAACAATGTTAACAATTCACTAGGGAGCAGGAACAACCCTTGCCCATTCATTTGTGTCTACGTCCCTCCCCACTGCAGCAGTGTGCTGTGCATTACGCTCAGAGTAAAGCATAATGCCAGGAGACTGCATGGAGGATGTGCATCACTCCATGCCACAAAATCCAGCTCTGGAAGGGTCTCTTGTGACACTGTGGAGAGGAAATTGTCACGGCAAGCTTGACGGTGACACACTGCACTACTCCACATATCATATAGATGTTTCCTCCCTGAGGCATATGGATACCACCAGAGTGGAGGCTACTACAGCCCTGAAAACAAAGTAGTTACTATGTAAAGGCTATGACCTGGATCCACAAAGACTTAGGCATTGCAATGTTCAGCACTGCAACACCTAATGCTAGATTTTTTTTTAATGTATTTAGGAACCTTCTGTTTTCAGGCCAATAGGTTTTAGGCACCTAGATGCTTTGCAAAATCACACTACTTGCCTAAATACCTTCAAAATTCTGGCCCCTAGGCAGTAACTGGACCAACACGAGGATCCACAAAGTCTGAGTTAGAAGCATAAGGAGAGAGTGGCACCTTGGGTTGTGGTCTACAAAAATCAGCATGCTAGTCAGGGAGTTGCCTAAGCTAGCCAATGGGAGATGCCAATAAAAGGATGTGTGTCCTAAGCCCCATCCCTCTCATGGAGTTAGGCACCTAAACCCAGGCTGCATGTGGCGCCCATCCCTGCCTGTGATCCACAGGCAGGACCCTCTCCTGGAGTTGGGCAGTTGAGGGATCTAAGCCATTTCGTATGAGAATGAGTTAGGTGCTAGCCTTGCTCCACAAAAAATGTTCCTCCCCCACCACAGATGTGGGAAACTGAGGTTAAATTCTCCCCTCAAGCAGAAGGATTTGAACAGGGGTCTCCCCCCTCTCAGGAGAGTGCTCTAATCACTGAGCTATGGGATAGTTTGATGTGGGGCTCTCTTACTCTCTTGGTGAAGCTGTTCTACTGTAGATAAATAATTAAAAAGTAGTTAGTCCACGGAGGCTGTATAGTCCAGTGGTTGGGGCACACACCTGAGGTAGGATCCCCATGGTCCAGTCTCTCTGCTCCAGTGACTCTTTATACACACAGGAACAACTTCAACAGGAGAAAGTGAGGGACCCCCTTCCCTTATCAATATATCCCATAGCTCAGTGGTCAGCACATTCCTCCTGAAGGGTGTGGGAGACCCCTGTTCAAATCCTCTCTTCTCCTCAAATAGAGGGGGGGAATTTAAGCTAGGTCTTTCACATCTTAGTTGAGTGCTCTAACCAGTCAGCTAAAAGTTATAAAATGGGCAGAACCTCCTTCAGCCAGATATTGAATGGAGGCCAATCTAACTCTAGAATATCAGGGTTGGAAGGGACCTCAGGAGGTCATCTAGTCCAACCCCCTGCTTAAAGCAGGACCAATCCCCAGACCAATTTTTGCCCCAGGTTCCTAAATGGCCCCTTCAAGGATTGAACTCATAACCCTGGGTTGAGCAAACCAATGCTCAAACCACTGAGCTATTCCTCCCCCTCTGAGCATATCTACCATGCTTGGGCCTTACAGGTGAGTTTGTTGGCAAAATGCCCATCTTCCCCTGGTTCAGGGATCACAACTAGGCTTAGGCAAGATGTAATGATTGGGACACCTAGAGCAGGGGCAGGCAAACTTTTTGGCCTGAGGGCCGCATCGGGTTTTGTAAATTGTATGGAGGGCTGGTTAGGGGAGGTGGTCGTGGCCCGGCCCCCACCTCCTATCTGCCCCCCCCCCCCGGGACTCCTGCCCTATCCAACACACACCCCCCATTCCCTGATGGCCCCTTTGGGACCCCTGCCCCATCCACAACCCCCGCTCCCTGTCTCCTGACCGCCCACAGACCTCCGCCGCCCCATCCAATCCCTCCTCTCATTACTGACCACCCCCCCGGGACCCCTGGCTCCATCCAACCACCTCTTCTCCCTGTACCCTGACTGCCCCCGGAACCCCTGCCCCAACTGCCCCCTGCCATCCCATCCAAGTCCCCCTCCTTCCTGACTGCCCCCCGGGGACCCCTGCCCCCATTCAACCCCGTTTCCCCCCCGACCACCCCAACCCCTGTCCACACCCCCGCTCCTTGACCACCACCCCGAACTCCCCTGACCTCTATCCAACCCCCCCAGCTCCTTGCCCCCTTACCACACTGCATGGAGCACCAGTGGCTGGCGGCACTACAGCCGCACCATCCGGCTGGAGCTGGGCCATGCCGCCGCCACCATGCAGCACAGAGCACCGGGGCAGGCCGGGCTGTGCAGCTGCGCTGCCCCAGGAGCTCACAGCCCTGCCACCCAGAGCACTGTGCCGGTGATGGAGCGAGCGAGCTGAAGCTGCGGGGAAGGGGGGACAGCAAGGGAGGGGCCAGGGGCTAGCCTCCTGGGCCAGGAGCTCGGGGGCCGGGCAGGACGGTCCTGCAGGCCAGATATGGCCCACAGGCTGTAGTTTGCCCACCTCTGACCTAGAGGGAAGCAGCAGAGTGCAGGCCCAGAGGCAAAAACTTAGGCACCAAGGGAACTTTTACCCTGAAAACTTAGACACCATGTGAGTTTAGGCACCTAAAAGGTTAAGCAGCAGCCAAGCAGTTTGTGGATTACAGCGGCACCTAAATCTGGGATTTAGGCACCTAAGTACCTTTGTGGATCTCTCCTATGCCGAAGACCAAAGACAGGGTAGGCCCACTGCTTAGTGAAGAGGGAGAAACAGTAACAGGAAACTTGGAAATGGCAGAGATGCTTAATGACTTCTTTGTTTCGGTCTTCACCGAGAAGTCTGAAGGAATGCCTAACATAGTGAATGCTAATGGGAAGGGGGTAGGTTTAGCGGATAAAATAAAAAAAGAACAAGTTAAAAATCACTTAGAAAAGTTAGATGCCTGCAAGTCACCCGGGCCTGATGAAATGCATCCTAGAATACTCAAGGAGCTAATAGAGGAGGTATCTGAGCCTCTAGCTATTATCTTTGGAAAGTCATGGGAGACGGGAGAGATTCCAGAAGACTGGAAAAGGGCAAATATAGTGCCCATCTATAAAAAGGGAAATAAAAACAACCCAGGTAACTACAGACCAGTTAGTTTAACTTCTGTGCCAGGGAAGATAATGGAGCAAGTAATTAAGGAAATCATCTGCAAACACTTGGAAGGTGGTAAGGTGATAGGGAACAGCCAGCATGGATTTGTGAAGAACAAATCATGTCAAACCAATCTGATAGCTTTCTTTGATAGGATAACAAGCCTTGTGGATAAGGGTGAAGCGGTGGATGTGGTATACCTAGACTTTAGTAAGGCATTTGATACGGTCTCGCATGATATTCTTATCGATAAACTAGACAAATACAAATTAGATGGGGCTACTATAAGGTGGGTGCATAACTGGCTGGATAACCGTACTCAGAGAGTTGTTATTAATGGTTCCCAATCCTGCTGGAAAGGCGTAACGAGTGGGGTACCGCAGGGGTCTGTTTTGGGACCGGCTCTGTTCAATATCTTCATCAACGACTTAGATATTGGCATAGAAAGTACGCTTATTAAGTTTGCGGATGATACCAAACTGGGAGGGATTGCAACTACTTTGGAGGACAGGGTCATAATTCAAAATGATCTGGACAAATTGGAGAAATGGTCTGAGTTAAACAGGATGAAGTTTAACAAAGACAAATGCAAAGTGCTCCACTTAGGAAGGAAAAATCAATTTCACACATACAGAATGGGAAAAGACTGTCTAGGAAGGAGTACGGCAGAAAGGGATCTAGGGGTTATAGTGGACCACAAGCTAAATATGAATCAACAGTGTGATGCTGTTGCAAAAAAAAGCAAACATGATTCTGGGATGCATTAACAGGTGTGTTGTGAGCAAGACACGAGAAGTCATTCTTCCGCTCTACTCTGCTCTGGTTAGGCCTCAGCTGGAGTATTGTGTCCAGTTCTGGGCGCCGCATTTTAAAAAAGATGTGGAGAAATTGAAAAGGGTCCAAAGAAGAGCAACAAGAATGATTAAAGGTCTTGAGAACATGACCTATGAAGGAAGGCTGAAAGAACTGGGTTTGTTTAGTTTGGAAAAGAGAAGACTGAGAGGGGACATGATAGCAGTTTTCAGGTATCTAAAAGGGTGTCATAAGGAGGAGGGAGAGAACTTGTTCACCTTAGCCTCTAAGGATAGAACCAGAAACAATGGGTTTAAACTGCAGCAAGGGAGGTCTAGGTTGGACATTAGGAAAAAGTTCCTAACTGTCAGGGTGGTTAAACACTGGAACAAATTGCCTAGGGAGGTTGTGGAATCTCCATCTCTGGAGATATTTAAGAGTAGGTTAGATAAATGTCGATCAGGGATGGTCTAGACAGTATTTGGTCCTGCCATGCGGGCAGGGGACTGGATTCGATGACCTCTCGAGGTCCCTTCCAGTCCTATAATCTATGAATCTATGCTACTGCTCAGCTGCCTGAAGGGTGGCAACGTCTCCCTATCACCCTGGAGAATTGCCCTTTACCCACCCTAATGGGAAAATCCAAATCAGGATATATGAGAGTTATCTCCTTCCTCTAGAATGTTTTTAAACTAAAACCAGAGAATTTAAAAGCCAGTTAGATCCCTGATATAGAATTCCACAGGCTGATTATAAATTCTTCTGAAAAGACTATTCAGTTTAATAGAGTGATATGGAATCTTATTTTGTAGAGCACAATAGTTTAGCTTTATACCTTTTATGCTCTATAGGAGTTTTCTGTAACAGGAACCTCTGTTCTTAGGCTTGCTGTGGGGTGCAGAATAGAGAGGAAGTGCTGGCCTGGGACTCAGGAACCCTGGATTCAAGTCCCTGCTGTGCCACAGACTTCCTGTGTGACATTGGGCATGTCACTTACAGTTTATTTACAAGGGGTTTTTAAACTGGATCAAATTGAGTTAGTCGGGTTTGAAAATGCTTCTGCACATGACATAACCCATTGCTGTGCACTTACTCCACATTTATCAGGAGTTCTGGAGATCTCTCTGGGCCCCACTTCCCTTTCTGTAAAAATGGTGATAGTAGTGCTTTCTTACCTCACAGAGTTGGTGTGAGGCTCAGTATATGAAAGACTTTGAGGCACTAAGATACTACAGTGATGGGGTCCATTTAAGTACTAAAATAGATTAACCCTGTGGCGACTCTAAGGTTTGAGCCTACAAATACTTCTGCACGTGTTTAATGTTACTCCCATTGCCTTCCCATTTGGAATAAAGTTAAGCCATGTGTAAGTGCAGGATCTAGTCCTAAACATATTCTGAACTTGTAATATCTGAAAAGCCTCAAAGATGATATGTCCTGGGCTCAAAAGGAATGTCAGAATGAATTTACATTTTCCACTGAGACAGAGAGGTGCTGAATCTCTCACCAAAGCCTCATTATACATTGGCGTGGCACAAATACAATTCCTAAAACCTACTTTTGATGTCTTCTCAAAAATATTTCCTCCAAATCATTTCAGGACAGATTGTGAACGCTTTACAAACAAGTTACGTCAACAACAGCAATAATGTGAGGTCTTCACAACCTGGCCCTAAAAAAAAACAACCAACCAAAAGTAATAAATGAACCAGCCATGTCTAACAGCCACAGAACAGACCTTGTAAAGATATCAAAAATGCCTGTGCATCTGAATAAAGGCAGTGAAAGTAGGACATAGAAATATTTAGCTGAGATATTAGAGATTTATTTTTACAATGTGTACAGTACACATATTCAGATCGTTAGGTCCATCTACAATGCAGAAAACAAACACAATATTAACCATCCCCAAATGACACCATATCAATCCTCTTTGAAAACAAGAAACAAAAGAAAACACACTCCCCACTCAGCAGAGTGCCTCAGGAATGGAATAAATGAGCAATATTTTTCTTAGCTTCTCTCTAGCTAGTTTTTTTTTCCAGAGCTTGACTTTTGTTCTTGGTTTCTAATCACTTCCTGAGCCTGAGGTTTCCTAGTGCTTCTTTATTTTCTGCAGTACCAGTATTCTCCCAATTAGACTGCTTTGATTCATCTGTAGAAACAAAGATGCTTCCTCAAGCTCCCAAGACTTCCACAGAGGTTTCTTAACACAGCAAACCCTATTATTACTACCTTGTTTTTTAAAGGACTACCTTTGAGGATAACTTTCACAGATTTTTGTTTTAAATATACGCTATTGTTTGCAATATTATCTCAGAAAATTCACAATACAATATATTCACTTCTAATTCGGTTCCAGTCTGATTTTCCCCTCTGTTTGCAGTGCAGTACATGACCAAACATCAATTTGATCATTTCTATCAGCTCCAGCAGTGAGGAAATTATTGCTGGTTCAATCTCTGGTAAAGTGTGGGGGTAATTATGATTGGAAATATCTTCCCCCCTCCCCCATGAAACAGCATGAAACATGCCACTGTTCCCTAGTTTTGCCTCCACCCAGGGCCCTGGAGCTAGTTTCACCCCCATCCCTGATTTTGAGCCCACATTACCCAGATTTTGCTACCCTCCCACCCCCCACTGTGTCAGATAGTAGCATGTGGCTCAGAGTTTGTTAATTACATGTTACAGCACAAGAAATTTTTGTGTAACTCCAGAGAGTTGTGTGCACATATCTGATGGCAGGATTTGGCCCTCAATGTTTTTATTATTTTTAGATTCTCAGTGCAGAAGTGGATATACATCTTTCCCTCCATTCCCCAGATTAACAGCAAAATGCTTCTACTTTGGGCTTCTCCATAAAATCTGCAGTTTCTTTCCTTTGATTTGACTAGGAGGCCGATGAACTGATCAGATTAAAGTTTACAACAAGTGTTTGTTTCTAGAATTTGCAGCTAGCACACATATCTTTTTTAGTTAATGAAAATGGCAATACTGCCATTTTTTATATGCTGTCTAAAGGCAACTGTTGGAAACAATATTGGAATTCTGCACATGCAGCATAACAGACCCTAATATTTCAGCTGAAGGAAAGGAGTTGTAATACTGCATTCCATAACAGCTAGACTACACAACAGCCTGCGCTAATAAATTGATTTCTCTAATTATGTTCCATCGATTAAACGATAAACCCAACAGATTTAGTTTCATAACATTCAATAGTGCTAATTACATCCCATGCAGCTGCATATTTAGGGGGTCTGGTTATATATTTATTTATATTTTTTACTGTCATCATCATTGTAAAATCAACTTTCTTCATGAAGCTACAAGACTCCTGCTTCAGAGTATTTTTCATCAACCAACTTGTCTAGTATAACAATGTGTGTGCTTTTTATTTGTCAGCTTATTGACTAACACATATTCAATACTCTGTAAACTGTCTGGGGCCTAGAGATAGAATTTTCCCTAGAAGATAGGAAAAGCGTCCTTCAGATACAGGGTAACAACAGGAGCCTTTGAAACATGGCAGTGAAGGCTGTGAGCAAACTACAGTATCTTTGCAGAAGAGGATGATATTAGGAATTCAAAATAGAAACTTTTAAGGAAGATGCAAGTACTCATAAAAATAGCCCAAAACAAATGTCTCCAAATGGCACAAATCAGACACAATAAAAGACTAGTATAGAATTAAGAAGGGTCAAGTTAGGACTGTTTATATGCCAAGAAGTCACTTATCTTTCTCCCAATCTTTAGACTAGCCCTAGTAGTGTGATCATTATGGATAGATTATATCCTATAGGGTATAGTGTTCCCAGCTGTCCTCCATGCAGCCCCTCCAACCAGCTCTTTCCTATTTGTTGCATATGTGGAATGAAACTACGGGGATTGTCTACACAGCAGCAAGGAGTGTGCTTCCCAGCACAGTTAGACAGACATGCACTAGCTCTGCATGAGCTAATGCGCTAAAAATAGCTGCGTGGCTGTAGTGGAACAGGCGGCAGCTCAGACTAGGTGCCCGACCACAAACCCATCCGACCCCAAAGCCTGAGCTGCCATCGGCACTGCCTCAGTCACACTGCTGTTTTTAGTGTGCTACCTCAAGCAGAGCTAGTGTGTGTCTGTCTGCCTGCACTGGGAAGTGCCTGCCACACCGCTGTGTAGACATACCCTCAGAATTGTGAAGTGGTAAAGCATTGCTTTGTAGGCCTACCCAAAAATGCTTAGGCTGGTACGGGTTTGGAGTTCTCAAAAAAATTATTAAGAGACAAGACAAGACAGAGATTCATTCTGACCTTGTTTAGGAACTGACAAAGTGGGGGAGGGAGGGCAAAATATTTAACAGTGAGGATAAGTAACCACTGGAACAACCTGCTTAGGGATGTGGGGGAATCTCAGAAGCCTTTAAATCACACTTGAGTGTCTTTCTAAAAGATTTGTTGTAGCTCAAACAGAAGTTGTGAGCATGCTGCAGGAATTACTGGGTGTAACTTTATGGCCTGTGGTACACAGATGAAATGATAACAATGGCCCCTTCTGCCTTTTAAAATCTATTAATCAGAATCAAGTTCAGTGTTCTGTAGATGTGATGAAAGCATAGCGTGTGTCATGTCGGCATGGCTATGTGAAGAAAAGGCTGTCAATTCTTCCCTCGTGTTTTCTGGATGGTGTCTTCTCTTTCTCTCCTTTCCTCAGCCATTCATTTTCTCTTATCACATTCAATCAGAATCCTTTGTATCCCCAATTCAGCCCCCCTACATCAGGCCCAGTAACACAATCTGATAACTTTGGTGTAAGGAAAGTGAACAGAAGCCTGGATACTAGTCCCCAGTAGTGTTAGTAGCCACCTGCATGTGGTAGTGATGCAGCTGTACTGCTTGTAGTCTAATCACTTGCACCAATCCCCATAGTTTCATTCCACGTATGCAACAAAGGGGAAAGAGCTGGTTGGAGGGGCTGCATGGAGGACAGCTGGGAACACTATTCTCTGACAGACCTAGGAAGGGCCCTTGAGGTATAAATGTTGTCACCCAGGCTATGTCAGTTACATCAGCTCCTTCAGGCAGCCAGTCTTTAGCAGATCCGGGAGGGATGGATGGGGGGTTAACACTGTTTTTTTGTAAAAGTAAGAGACCAGAAAAAAAACAAGAAGGAACAAAAGTAAAGTCCTATGAGCACAGTACATGTCTGCTGTTACAGGCTGACAGAACTTTGACAACAAAATGGCTAGTCTGTCCTGCACACAGGGGACAGTTCTTAGAAACTGAAAGGTGCTGTACACAGAAAACATCAAAACATCATAGTAAACAACATCAGCTATCATGAGATTGCAGACAGGACACATTGCAGGAGTGCAAGTCAGTAAAGTTTGGGGTCAAGTTATATCCATTTTGTTGGGAGCAGCTGCCCACACTTTTGAATGTAATATTATAAGAAACGTGATGCTCTTCAGTTTTATACCTCAGACCGAGCCCTTACAAAGGACCCTGTAAGGCCTTGTCATCATATTGAGCCACAAAGTTTGAGAACGAATTTGGTGACTCTTGGGAGTCTACACTTGTGGTGGTGTGTAGGGTGGTGTGTAGCAACACACGGCGGCGAAAGGCAGGTTACATCCACACTGTAGTGTGTACGTACATGTAGCAGTGAGAGGCTCTGGCAGGGGAGAGGCAGCAGGGAAAGGTTCCAGCAGGTTAACATTACATTACAAAAATAGCAGTGTGGACATATGAGGCATTGCTTGGGTGTGTAGAACTGTGTAGGGCGTATACCCCGGGCTCCTGGTGAGGCTGTACTCTACTCGCCTAAGCAGTGCCTGACTGTCTACACTGCTATTAATAACTGTGGTAGGTGGCTTTCAGTGTATGTACTCTACACACCACCGTAAGTGTAGACATACCTTAAGAGTTTCTGAATTCATTCTCAAACTTCATGGCCTGATAATGATTATTGTGGGACAAGACAGCAACAACAACAACAACAACACTACCGAAAACAGGCTTCATACACCACACTTAGAATGAACCTGGAGTCCTGTGGAGCATGCATGGAAATGGGCTTCTTCTATGTAGTTGTCTCTCCCTTATTCCCCATCACCTCCACCATCTGGGTTTTCATCTCCTTCACCTGCCAAGAAGCTGGGGAAGTCATGGCCAAAAATATTTTGGGGTATATCAGTACTTTTAAAAAAGAAAACTGTAAAACGGCAGCTGTACTAGGATTTCTGAAGTAAATCAAGTTTTTACAGTAGAGTTTTAAAATGAAGGCCTTGCTATTAGGAAAGACCTATTTTATCATAGCAGAGCTCTCATAATGCAGGAAAGAAGTTTGGGGCAGGGAATATAGTTTGCACACGTGGCGTAAATATATCTTATTAAATGGCTGTGTAGCCAATGATTTTAGTTTAGTATCCATTTATCATATGATGTTATGATTAATCAATATGTTATATTACATATATTCAGTGTATGCTAATTAGAGTTGATTTGTAGGATTATAAGATTGATCAATATTTAGAGGAACTTTGTAGTGGACATGAGTAAGACAAGCTGAAATGCAAAAGCCTGTAGGCTGAGGCCTGCAAGACTCTATCTTAGCTACCTTGGACCTTAGAGACAAGAAATGATGGCGCAAGTCGATGACTGAGAAATAATCCGAAAGATGATGGGAAAGAGGTACCAACTGGTAACATTGCACAAGTATAGCTGGGAAGATTAAATTTAAATCACAAAATGCTGTAACAACAAATATTATCTCTAAGCCGTACCCTAACCGGAGGACAAAGGGGGTACGTCAATATTAACAAGAACCTACCCAGCCTATAGAATTCGGGATCCCTTGTGTTTCCAGGGGACACAAACCAATAGGAGAGAGGGTTGACACTTTCATGTACATGCACAGAATGTAGGTATAGAGAGACTCACAGTATAAAAAGGGGTGCCAAGAGCAGGAAATCGGGCTTCCTATAGGAAACTCCAGCAGGATCCACTCCTGTATTGATGGTCAATCCATGAGAGGGCCAACAGACTCTAACACCATCTAGGAGGGATGTGAGTATGTCTGTAGGTATAACTAGTTCATTATACTTATCTATAGGAATTGTATATGCTGTGACATTTATAGCTTTGTTGGTAACTTTTATAAAATTCCTAAAAGATAGATTCTCTTGTAATTGTATGTGTTATTTGCCTATGGTTTCATGTGTTTCTATGAACTCTAGATCTGGAATAAACAGAGGTAACTCTGTTGAACTTGAGACCATAGCCGCCAGAGCTGAACCCACTGAGATATGATTAACATTAAATAGAATAAAAGGCTGTGGCCTTAAATTTGCAGAAAAGAAGCCAGTGTGGTGATGAGTTCATTTCCCCAGAAATCACCACCTTGGTACTCATTCTTCCTGGCATCCAGGAATTCACAATTCACTTAATGAAATTTGATCAATGTACCTGAATCACAGAGTTTACAGGAATCAGTAAAAGCATCACAGGGAGATTAGAACACTGTTTTTATTTTTTAGGGGAGAAAAAATACATGATTAGACTTGAGCAAGATGTATTATAAAATTATAGTGTTGCACACACAAAATCAAATACTATGACTACACCAAAGGAGCTTTCTGTGCTTCTTGATCTTTTTGTGCTAAACATTAACTCTGATTTCAGAGATGAAATCCTGACCCCATTGAAGGTAATGATGAAAATCATTGACTTCAGTAGGGTCAAGATTCTACCCCAGGTGTGCAAATTCAGATCACATATATATTCTCTGAGGGCCAAATCCTACAGTTTTCACTGAGGCAAAACTCCCTTCATTTCTAAATTCTATCCTAGGCTGAATTCTTGAGTTTTGCCTCAGTATGGATAGCGGACTACAGTATATGGTACTGAGTTATTAATTTTGTGTTTTAAGCTTATTTATGTTAATATTATGGCTTTACCAGCTGACCGTGGTGGTTTAAATCACTCTAGTTTGCAGTAGATGATACAATCTGAGAATTAGCTGATTGTACAGGTGAAGGAAATGAGTTAGATGTCTTCCACCTGCCCTACACTATGGAAAACCTTGTTAGCTAACACTCTTTTTTCCCACCAGTGAAAGCTCTAATGGAATCCCCAAGTGAAGTCCTTTTTCATTCAAATAGATTCCAACAATGCCCCAAATGCCACCGAGTTTACTCCATCACTTCCTATACTTTACAACCTTCAGGCTGCGGTTCAGGTTCATTTACATAAATCAATTCCATTTTCAAGACATGTTTATAAAGCTATTTACATAGCTCACAACTGCATTTCAGTGATAGATTCATAGCATAGCTTCTGGTCTCCTGCTAATTGAGGTTAGAAAGCCATTACTGATATAAAAGTAATAATGATATCTTGCAACTCAGTAGGAACCTGCTAATAATTCAGCTGTGGAAAGAAAACCATCTTTTCATATTCCCTTCTTTAATGTCATTTAAGCTCCACATTAGCATTCCATGAAATAAAATCTTACACATCAGTGTGTTAGGGTGTCTTGATAAAGCTTCTATCACTTCACTGAGTGCTTCCAACATAGAAAACCAATTTTTATTTGACTTTTAGGTTAGATTCTGAAGCGTTCAAGAAAATAAAGCTCTTAAAAATATGAAGGTTTACAGTTAAGCTGATTTTAAAAACTTGTTTGGAACTTATTCCTACGGTATGTGGTATATTATATGATATGTATAATGCTAATAAAAAGACTGCACTATATAAAGTAGTACATTTCACAGAAAGATCTCAAACTGTTCAAAATTCACTCCTACTAGTATCCAGGGTGTTATATGTGTCTTCTGTGCCCATGAAAGTATATTGCTCTAGAGGGGGGTGGGATTCTGCCAGGATAGGGCAGTTGATTTTCTTGGCTCCATAGGTAGTGAATCAGGACTTCTACAAGTTGCTAGGCTTGGCCTGGTTTTGGGCCTGCACTGGTCAGATATGGAGTTCCAGGCAATGCCCACACCATACCTCCGCTCTAGGCAGTCTTACTACAATAAAGGGCGAACAGCCTGGATTCCATCCTGGAGACCATTTCCTTCAGATCATTTTTTTCTACTGTATGAACATTCATATTTTAGTGACTATTTTTCCCCTAATAGGCTCTTCCCAGGCATCTGTGCAGCTGAACATTAAAGTACAGGCAGTAACCTCTTCATCTGGAGGGTGATTTTTTTTCTCCATACTTGTACACTTTTTGGCCTCCTTCCAAGGTACTACGTGGTTTGACCAATGGAAGGTGCAATAGGTCTATCTAGCACTCTACTGTTCTGCAGTAATTCTGAATCACTCACCATTCATCATAGAGAGTTGCTACTTCTAAAATGCAGCAGATGTTGTATGCAGTTAGAAACACAATCTGGAATTTCTAAACTGAATTCAGCCTAGGATAGAATTTTGAAATGAAGAGACTTAGGGTCAGATTCTCAATGGGTTTAAACTGCAATAGCCCCATTTCTAAATACAAAACTAGCCTGTGTTATTTCTCTGTCCTCAGTGATGTTTGCAATGTATCCTAACTACAGATCTAGTGGCCCAAAACTTGCACAGAGAAGAAGCAGAAGGGAAGGAGATAGTATTTCAGACCACAAACTGGACCAGTGACCACAGAAGGCTCCACTTCAGTTCCATAGTCTGACTGTAGGTTGGGGGATTGGTGTAAATGTCATGCTCTGCTTCATTCCCTGCAGGAAGTCCAGTTACTTAGGCTTTTATGAAAGGGGTAAATTTAATTTCTGAATAGCAGCCATGCTTGGAAAAACAAACAAACAAAAACATAAAAGGCAATTCAGACAAAAATCCACTCTGGACTGCTCTAATTTAGTGACAATAAAAAGAGCTAGCCAATTTTTATTAAGAACTTTGTTGCCAAATCTATGCATTTCCTAAAACAAATTATCTCATTATGAATCATGTATAATATGGTATCTGGTTGAGATTAGTACAAATAATATATTCTCTGTTAGCCAGTTGGAAATATAACTCTTTATGAAACAGGATGTTGTTTTCTACTAGGATGAGATAGACAGGACTCAGCATTCATTCAGACTATGGGAGTATGCAATGTTAAACAGCAACTTCATTCATGTGTGGGACTTACACACACACACACACACACACACACACACACACACACACACACTCACCCTCTTTTGGTGATAAGCACAGTAAACCTCATGTTGCAATTCGCCCTGTACGTTCCCAATTTTTTGGACAAGGCCAGGTCCAATTCTAGGTCATGGAATCCATTACACTCTATTTAAGGTGTTCCTTATTTTTAACAAAATGTAATTCCTTTCTCCACTCTGTCTCTTGAAAAGCTCTCCCAGCCCAATATATTTCTATGGAGTTGAAAGATTTGTTCCTATTTGTCTTTTTAAATGTCCTTATTAGCTTTCAAAAATTGCCAGGGTTGTAATGATCACAATGAGTTAATTCCTTTAGTATGTATACAGTTATAATTGGCCTACTAAGATATTTTGGGGAGGAAAAATGTCTTTATATGTTTATGCTGCCCCTAACACAATGGAGCCCCAATCCTGATTGTGGTCTCTGCCATATAAACGATAATTCTTCTTACTCCATTAACTTTGAATAATACTTTGAACTTCTATAGCACTTTCCATCTGAAGATCTTAAAGTGCTTTATGAACATTAATTACACAGCACTCCTGCAGTAAATATGATCATCCCCTCCCCACTTCATAGATAAGAAAATTGAGACACAATTAAATGACTTTCCAAATGTCACACAGGAAGTTTGTGATTGTGTCAAGCATAGAACCCAATTCTCTTTACTTGTAATCCTGTTCTTTAATCTCTAGACAGGCTTTCTTCTTTTAGAAAGTACTGTTGATTTGGGGATTACAGACATATGAGGACTATACAGCAGTGTGAAACATTTCAATCGTAGCCTGTATTTCTCATATGGCACAAGTATGTGGATGAAAGATGCTTGCAGAACTAAGAAATTTGGAGATGTACATCAGCCCAAGCTCCCTTCCTTCTCTTTTCAGTGGCCCCTCTCTTTCCAATAAACCCTAGAATCCTTCCCACCCATGTCCATCAAATACACACAAGTCTGACTTCAGCTATAACTAGTAAAGGTAGAGTGTATGCAGGAGCGCAACCAGCTTTTCTGCAGCCCTAGGCGGCGGAAGGTCCCGCTCCGAAATGCTGCCCCCCACAGAGGCGGCAGAAGGTCCCGCCGCCGAAATACAGCTGCGGTCGCTGCTTCCCAAATTGTAGTGCCCTAGGCGACCGCCTAGGTTGCCTAATGGGTTGCGCCGGCCCTGAGTGTATGGTGTGCTGAAGAGTTGGTATGAGGGCCCTTTCTAGGGAGGGAGAATGTTTCCCTTGGTGGTTGAAGGTCAAATTTGGATCTACAAATGAACCTGCGGGTTCACTTCAACCAAACTCTCTGCCAGCTGAACTGTAGGAGATAGTTCGTGAACCAAATCCTGTAGTGGCACCTGGATCAGACGCTGACATTTCAAGTAAATTGACAGAGAACTAGAATGCTTTGATTATGCACTACATGGCAGCTAGATTTAATGTCTCAGCATAGAGAATGTTTTATTTTATCTCTCGGTTATTGTTTAGGTTGCCTCTTCCAGATTTTTTGTATTATTTGTTTCTTGTGGGGTTTATTTGTTTGAAAATGGAGTCCAACACAAGAGAGAAGTCTTATACATTCAGCTATATAGGTTGTCTGGATAAATTAGCAAAAGCCAGTTTCCCAAACCAAAATGAGCCCTACTGTGGTCAAAGAAGATATGCCAGAGATGAATTTGGTCTTGTTTCTATATAGCGTAATCTGTGTGCTCATTTACACTATGGACGATTGGTTTATGCAGATGTTTACTGCATTTTCTTTCCAACCAAAGCCCCAGAATATCCTGACTCTTTCCCAGCTTGCTTTGGTGGCTTCCCCTTTCCCTCTACAGCTTCCTTGAGACCCCCTTGGGGAAACAGGATTTTCACATTGAAAGGCCATTAGGTAAGATGACAAAATCAAGCTTTTCCAGATAAATCTGTCTTGATTGACCTGCTCTGTAACATACTTAAATGTTGTCAACATTTCATTCCAATTCTGAAATAATAGCCCTCAATATTTGAGTCTGTGGAATTGAGCACTAACATAGATCAAATATCCTAGACAGATTATTGACCTATCAAGTGCAGTACCCTGTCTTGAGCAGATGCCAAAACTTGGTGTTTCAGAGAAAGGTGAACCAGTCAGTTGTACACAATGCTGAGGAAAGGGTCAGAAGGATGGGTGGAGGGAAATTCACTTTTGACTCTTGCAAGCCAAAAGCATGATCCCTGAAGTCCAAGACTCTAAATAAATATTCAGGACATATCACTCTAAAGCTTATTGTCTTGATCTTCCTGTCTTACTGAATAACACCTGTATAGAAAATAAGCTTAGTTTTAATAAACTGGGTTATCTAAATGATCCACTTTAGAGAAAAATGCACTCTTGTGAATATGTATTTACATTGTGATTTTCAGACCTGCTGAACACCCACAGTTTCCTTTGACTTTAATAGGATTTATGGATGCTTAGCATTTCTGAAAAACAGGTCACTAGGATATTAGAATGTATAATTTTTTCCTAGAATTTCTAACTGGCCTATGAAACTCCGTTGTAACTAAAATATTTCGTACGTGCTGAAGAATACACAGAGACCTGAAGAAGAGCTCTTGCAGCACTCAGATGTGTGTCTCTCTCACCAACAGAAGTTGATCCAATACAAGATATTACCTCCCCATTTTGTCTCTCTACTATTGTGGGGCCAACATGCCTACAACACTACATGCCTTCAAACTCAGGAGTGCTACTCTACCTTTTTATAGCTAGCTTGATACAAGCTGGCTCTCAGTCCCTTCTAGAAACCCCTCTCAAGCAGTCTCCTCTGTAGAAACCATTCTCCTGCACTCCTCTCCCATAGAGATCCTGGCCCCGGTTCCCTTTATAGACTTGCACCTGCTCTTCCCTTGTTCTCTTCCATAAACTGGCCCCTTAGTAACACGCTGATTTGAAATACCTTCTTGCACTGGTGTAGTTCAAAAATAACTGTTTTTAATGGACTTCAATGAGTTATTTATGACTAAGTTCACACCACAGGTTTCTAAGAGGAATTTTACATGTGATTAGAGTTGAAGTGAATTGGGAATTTGATAACATTGGCGTTGAATATTATCTGAAAAACACAAAAGAAAGAGAATTTCTTGTCACTGGAGGAGTTCAAAGTTCTGTGCTGTTGCTTTCTCTCATTTGCCATTGCAATGATCGTTGCAGCCAGTTTAAGAGAGAACTTATCTGAGGAGGATTTCACATATGGTGAAATTCACTCTGGTGTAGGGGGATAACACAAAGTCTTCTACGCCACTTAGAAACATGCTTTGGACAGAGGGGAGTTGGGTGTGGGCTGCAGGCAGGGCCACGGGATCCACAATTATATAGATCCAGGGGTCCTGACAAACCATGTAAGTTGTGTGGAAGTTCTGTAGCTGCATTTTCAGCCCACAGGCACAGCAGCTGCAGGGACAGAGGTTGAAGGGTTAAAGATTTCTTCCTCAACAGTAGAGGTCTCCACCCACTTAAATCTCAGCTCCTTGGGCTTTATTCAGTTGAACTGAATTTCACCCAAAATAGAACATTCTTGAGGGTAGGAATACACAATGATTTGAGTAGAAATGGAGGGTTGTGATTGAATACCTATAGGCCCAATATTCAAATATACATACTTTAATAGGATGTCTGACTGTATCTCACATTTGGATTGTCAAATTGGCACCTGAACACACAAGATTTACGTGTGTTCTCATACCATGCTCATGACTTTAATCTGAGTGCTTAAATTTCCCCCCTACTTTTTTAGGGGGGCATATTGCCTATGTGCTGATATAAGCATCCACATGGGGGATCTGGAAAACCTGTTTAGGCACCTGTATTTTTAAAGTAAATCTGCAGTGACAATAAGAAATTTCTCTACAATTTGTGAGACACTAACATTTGATTTTGCTGGGTAAGTGGATGGCCTGTGGTAGGTTGAAATCTTGCTGCCTGTAATATAATGAAACATAATTTAGGGGGTTTGTTTGTTGTTTTTTTATTATTTTTACCATTAAAAATGAAAAGAGATCAAGATATTTAACTCTAAAATCTTGTTCATGTATTTACACACTAGTTTCTTTACGCCTTGATCCTGTACCATTAAAATCGGTGGGAGTTTTGCCATTGACTTCAATAAGATCAAGTTAAGATCTTTAAGAATGTTTAGTGGATACACTAGGAGTTTCTTAAAATTATATTAATTATATTGTAATTACATTAACATTGAGTACACTGCAGTCCCTTCTTCAAAGTTGTCATATTGTACATTTTAGCAGATTAATAATAAAAATATAGAACCTATTGAAAATGCTTATTATACCGACATAAATTCCTATTCAGGGATTTGTCTTCTGAGCCAAAGTATTCATTTAGAGCATTTTCTAAACTGAATAGCTTGTATTACATTGTTCACCTGATTACAGTATAGCTTTTTACATGCTCAACCTTACATTTCAGATTAAGAAACAGCTATATTTTTGTCATTTTCTGAGTGAGAATAAGTATATACAATATTCTAATTAACTGACTGGTCATCATCAAAGGTAAGAAACAAATTATGCAGCTACTGAGTATTAGAAAGTTGGCATAATTGGAATTGTGTGAACATAAAATGTAATTTTTATTTTAGTGAAATCAGAATTAGTTTTGTTTTCCTGCCTTAAATACTTTGCTGTGGTCCTACTGGAAAACAAATAAGATCTTGCAAAATATTTATGGATACTTTACAGATGCTTTTTAAATTCTTAATTTCTTTCTTCTGAGATAAATTACAGGGGAGCTCCAGGTTGGGAAGCCTTTCTGTTTGAACGATGATTTTTCTAAGTGCCCTAAAGCCCAATGCTTACATGTCACATGGACCGTGCATATGCAGACAGAGTACTCAAGAGGGTGGCTGGCTAGTCACTAATCAAAAGCTATGGGTGGCTTAAGGGGACATGAGGGGACATGTGCTGGCCAATAAACCTTTGCTACAGACTGTAAGTTTGAACCCAACCCGTGGTAGAAAATGAAATATAGGTATGTCACTACAAACTACCTTCATCAAAGTTTTGTATTTATTCTGAGGAAATGAAATCTGACTACAGCAGAAAATTCAGAAGGCACTCAATCTCTCTTTGAAAAGAAAGTAAATTACACATGTAAATGTTTGCTGGGAGAGGAAAGGAGGGTAGCTGGGGTTGGGGTGGTGAGGGATTTGGTTCTGCAGCAAGGGGAGGGGCATTATTGGGAGGGGGATAATGGGTATGGGTGGTTGTGGAGGGAAGGGGGATTGGGAGGTTCAGATCATGGGAGAGGGTGGGGATTAGGGAGAGTGGGAAGGGTGACATGGAGATTGGTATGAGGGTGAGGGGGGATTTGGGGCAGTGGGCATCTGTCAGCCCCATATTCTCTCCTCCTGTGTGTGTGCTGGGATCTAGGGGGTCCCTGCTGAGTTCAACAAAATTCAAACATCTTAAAATAGGAAATGAAGAGTTCAGATCGATGTCCATACAATTGTAATTCTGCCCTCTTTGAGTGATGCCTCCCCATGATGCCTGCACTCATACACTTAGCCTACTCCACTGAAAGAACAACACATCTGCTAAATTTTACAACCCCTTCAATCCCTTTTACAATCCCTTCACCCTTATGCACATGATGCCACCTAACATTACACTTCAACTTACCCTTCATTAAACCTTTAGAGCACACCCATCTCCTACCTGATTGCTGACAATCCCCAAGGTAAGAAGATCCCTGTGCCCTGGTCTGCCAGCATCATAGCCATGTCTTTGCAAATCGCTTTTCGTTGACCACTCGCATGAAGGATTGTAAGCAGGTAAGTAGGAGTCCTGAGGTGCTTCTAGAACTCTGACAATATGTTGTCATAACCAGCAACAGTGCTGCTCTTAACAACACTCAAAAATTTGTCTAAGTCAGTGGCTGTGAGGGCTGTAAGTATTGCCATGTGGCTTTTCTCCAACGGAACTGACACCATTCATCATGGATTTGAGTGTGACATGATTCTTATTTGGCGCCTTTGACACATTCAGCAGATGGCTGACAGCTTGGTTTGGCATGACAGGTGGTTTGCTTTGGATTGGTGGTTGTTGAGCTGCACCAAGACGACAAATCAAATTCCAGCATTTCCGGCTTCAGTGAGTGATGTCTAAATTCCAAGTCATCCCTTCCCATCGTGCCTGTCCAGCAGCAACAAGTGGCTCGGATTAGGTGGTCAGCAATATGTGGGTCACCAGAGGATTCATACTGACTGAGCAGTTTGGCACATTCATCATCCAGGCATGGAGTGTAGATTGGACGGTGGCTGCATGGTATGGATGGGCAAGTGGCTTTGAACATGACTTCTCAAAATCAACTAAACGCTTCACTGAGTGAGAAGATAAGCAAAGGTATAGAAACGACATTTTTTGCTAGAGCATCTGTGTACTTTTTCCAGTCTGCCTTCCTAAATTTCCATCTTGGCATGTTAAAGGTTCTAATGATTGGAACCTCATGTGGATAACGGAAGGTCTCTGTTGGCTACGTGGGAAGTCTTCCAAAACCAGACATGATGTAGGTTAGGAGTGACCATCCAGGAATAACACCCAGCACAAATCAGGAGAGTATTTATGAGACCATCTGGCTGAGTGGAAGGTTGCCTCTCTGCTTTGCAAGATGGATGAGGGCAAGATAGTTGTTAGATGCCCACTCCACCAGCTGGTCTCTGTTAATGTCTGATGGAGAGTATCCCCAGTCAGGATGGTGGTTGTTGAAGTCACCTATGTAGACAACTGGGCAAGCTGGTTTTGGCAGAACTTGCTGGTCCCAGTTAACATTTGGTGGCTTGTAAACATTTTGATCTGGAAATCTCCCACCTGAATCGCATCACAGACAATAGTAGCGGAGCAGAATCTGAGATGTTTGCCTAGCTATAAGTGGAGCAGCCAGTGTTTTGCAAATCATTATTTAATTGCCTCTTCGGAAATGTTAGAGCTGTGTGTTCTACTCATTATTATTACACATTCTTGTTTTCCTAAGTCACTTCTGAATTCAGATTCTGGTTTTAAATGGGTTAGTCTTTAAATCATTTCGGTTCGCCTTCTCTTCAGACAGTTATTAATGTTCAGGCTACTGCAGTTGCTCTGAATTCTAATCACTCACTCAACTGATTTTATTAACCAGTCAGAGATGACATTGGAAATAGTACCTTAATTTACAGGGGGGAAATGTGACTGGCATTATTCATAAATTACACAGTATTTGCTATGTAGAATACAAAGAATCAGTTGAGTTAGTTTGTTATGAGGATTTACAACCAAATCCAAGTCAATTGAAATCAGTGGATATATTCCCATTAATTTCAATGAGCTTTGGATCAAGCTTTTAAATAGTGAATTTAGGTGGAAAACTTGCAAGTGTATCCACAACAATGTATTTTCTATTCTAATCTAATTTTGGTAGTCCTGAAAACAAACCTACAAAAGAAAAGCAGAGACCTGGCATAGGTTACACACTGATGAATCAGACAAGAGATGCCTTTGGAATGTAACCTAAAAAGATAATTTTATGAAAGAACAAATGCCTCAAACAATCAAGATCAAACTGTTTAATAAGTTAAATACTTGTTTATTATTTTTCACATGGTAAGTAGGTCAGAAATTAAATCTGAGAATATTTTTCAAATCTAAATTACATCAAAGGATATACCTATACTGGAGAAGAAAGCACCCAGTTATAGTTTTAAAATGACTGTTACTATGGGGCAATAAGTTATCTTTTTTAAAATTTAAAATATTTTCTTCTCCTTCTATGATGCCCTCCACTGAATTCATTCAGATTGTTTCACCTTCCCTTAGGTTAGTCATCAGGACACTGCCTCAACAATTTAAAGATTTATGACAGTAACAATTCTTCCACCACACCTAGTATCCTTGAAGATGGCAGTGCTTGGAGACAAAATCAGTAAAAGGAGGGATACTGACCTCTTTAAAGGGACCATCCTCAATGGGAGTTTTGTCAGTGTAAGAAATGCAGGATGAAATTTTTGGGCAGTAAGCATTTTTTGACTGACTGCTGCCCCAAGCAATTTGTGTATTCATAATTGTCAAGTAACATAAGTTACGCCTGTGGGAATTCTGTGCCACTGCGCATATGCAGAATTCATGCCCCTGTAGATTTTTTTTCTCTGCAGAAAATACATTACACCTTTCATGCACCACGGGCTGCTGTGGCACCAGAACACACAGGTGAGGAAGAATGGGATATGTGGGGGGGGACACGGACAGAGTGGAACACATGAGACTTCGGTGGAGTCACATAGATGGGGTTCAGAAGGGCTAGTGGGGTGGGAGAGACAGACTGGGGTGGGAGCACAGGAGCTAGTGGGGTGACAGCATTGAACCAGGTGCCGAATGGGAGGGGGTTGCAGGGACACATGGGGATGGGAATGGAGGGGTGGCTGAGGGGGTGCAGGGACACGGGAGGTGCAGGGACACATGAGAATGGGGGGAAAAGGGGGAGCTGAGTGGGGACGGCATGGACACATGGGGGGGGGAGGGGTGCAGGGACACATGGGGGCAGGAGCAGATGTGCCTGACTGAATGGGAGAGGGTAGAGGTCAGCCAGGGTCTGCATGGTAGAGGCTCCCCAACAATCCCTCCCTGCTCCCTGCAAAAAAACCCTGTCCCATACATCTCCAACCCACACCCAACAACCCTCCAAGTTCACTCCCAGGTTCCTTCCCAGCAATGACTTTCTTCTCCCTCAGCTCCTCCATTAAACCTAACTTCCCCAAGCCTTTGCGCAGCTTCTGAAGGGCACGAGAAACATGTTTCTGTATTGAAGTTTAAATGAATTTTTAGTCAAAGTTCTGTATTAATATGTCTAGTAAGGAATCTGTCAAAAACATTTCCTGAATATTTTTTGTTGTCTGTATTGTTAGACATGCTTGTCAACGGGCATTCTGAAATAAATTACTGAAATAATTGAAAATGGCCTTACCATATTGTGTTATTTTGACAAATAAAATACGCAGAATTTTAAAATGGTGTGCAGAATTTTTAATTTTTTTGGTGCAGAATTCCCCCAAGAGTAATTAGTATGGGCGCAAGATGTTAACAGGATGCTGAGGAAAGATGGTCACATTATCCCTTTTGGAAATATTGTCCGTTAACTTGGAAGATTGTCTGATGCTAGTCCTGTTTTTATGTGGCTGATGTAATGGATTCTATTTATAAATATCCACAATCTGCTGTTACCTAATTGCACTAATGAATCACCTATTGGATCACTGGCCAGGCTTTTTTAAAGAAAAAAAAGTCACTTCATATTTTAACAGCAGACACTGAAAAATTAGGTGCAAACACATAATATCATACAGTACCAGCTTTACAGCTTTCTAATTATGTCAACATATGGTGACAGTGTACTGTGATTCATTAGGTTGTTATCACAGCTTGTAATTCTGGGAAGCTGTGGGTTTTAATCAAGAAGATTGTGAAAAACTGTTTTAAAAATACTTAAAGTAACCAAAATATCTCAATCTTTTTATGCAATGATAAATTATGATGATGATCATATTCGGATTTCTGATTTTCTAATAGTTTGTTACAAGTTCAACTGAATAGGCCCTTTTGGGGCTATTCCCTTTTCTTTTCTTTACTTTACTGGTAGGGATTGTGACAGAAGTGGAGTTGATTTGTAATAATTTGTGAATTCAGCATGTTGACCTGGTTATTGGGCGTATTTAGTATAATAGGAGGCTGCAAGGAAAAGCAAGCAAGAAGGAAGCAAAGGCTCAAGATAAGCTACTGCCTAGTAAATATTTAAGGGTTATTAAAAGACAATGCCTGAACTATTAACTGTGAAGATTCTACTTCCTGGCCCCAGCCAATTTACAGAGCAGGTTGTGACAAACAGGATCAAACTTGAGATCTAGAAAAAGAATAAATGACTAGTATAAAAAGGGACTCCCTCTCAAGAAGGTTTCAGAGTAGCAGCCGTGTTAGTCTGTATCCGCAAAAAGAACAGGAGTACTTGTGGCACCTTAGAGACTAACAAATTTATTAGAGCATAAGCTTTCGTGGACTACAGCCCA
>NC_048299.1:45407347-45546808 GCF_013100865.1 Trachemys scripta elegans | reverse complement strand
ACTAAGGGTACATCTACACTACAGCGGGGAGTCGATTTAAGATACGCAAATTCAGCTACGTGAATAGCGTAGCTGAATTCGACATATCGCAGCCTACTTACCCCGTTGTGAGGACGGCGGCAAAATCGACTTCTGCCGCTTTTTGTCGGCGGCGCTTACTACCACCTCCGCTGGTGGAGTTAGAGCGCCGATTCGGGGATCGATTGTCGCGTCCCGACGGGATGCGATAAATCGATCCCCGAGAGGTCGATTTCTACCCGCCGATTCAGGCGGGTAGTATAGACCAGACCTAAGACAGACATCCACTAGGTGTCTGAAGAAGCCAGGCCTGCCTAAGCTACCATCAGGGGGCGATAAGCCTATAGATAAGAAAACCATGCATGTAAGATGGCAAAAGTCACAGACTACATATAGATGGAGAACTTAGTGTAGGATGCTGAGCCAGACTCCAGGACTTTCACTGTGCTGTAGTAGCGTCCACACAGGATATTATTGTGTGTCAAGCTCCCATGCTGTAAATTCACATCCCAGTTTGCCAGGCAGTAATTTGCTATGTAGACAAGCCCTACATGCTTTGTTCCTATTGTTAAAATGAATAATACTTTAGTTATAAGAAGGCTATCTGGTCACTATATTCACCACCCAAGAAAGAGATCTTGGAATCATCATGGATAGTTCTCTGAAAACATCCACTCAATGTGCAGCGGCAGTCAAACACCCAAACAGAATGTTAGGAACCATTAGGAAAGGGATAGCTAATAAAGCAGAAAATACCATAATGCCGCTATACAAGTCCAGGGTACACCCACACCTTGAATACTGTTTACAGTTCTGGTCACCCCATCTCAAAAAAGATGTATTAGAATTGGAAAAGGTGCAGAGAGGTGTATTAAACAATATAACTACAATAAAATTAGAAAAAATACAAAGTGAAATACACATTAATTGTATGATACAACATCTTATTCACTACTTTATGCTATAAGAAAATATAGAGTACCTACTGGTCACACATTTATAAATATCATTCCATTTATAAATGGCTTATAGAATTAATAAATGGTTACAAGATGTTATAAGCACGGTATGGACATGATGGCATAAATCTACCTTTTCTACCTAAAACAAGGAAGATAGAGAAACAAGTCATGGGAAATATGACATAAAGAAATATCACAAAGAGCCAGGAAATCCTCATCACAGAGCAGACAAATCATGCACAATATAAAAGAAAAATGTAAGTGGGGTTATATTTCATAGCAGAAGACTTTGGGTGAACTTCTGGTTGCATTGAAGAAAAAATAAGTTTTTCCAGTGGGGGCTGGAATTCACTCTCTGTTTTAGAGTTTGAGGCACTTCCACAGGGATTGTCACTCTGCAACCCACCATGGAAGAAAATGGTATTACTGATGGTTCAAATTTGCAAGGGGCAGGAATAAGGTTCTCTCAGAATATGGCCGTTAGCTATGGATTTCACAACTGCCAGAGATGAAGCTAAATCCAAATCTTGCCACTTAAAGAAATGCGTCCTGGATCACTTCCTTAAAAAAACCCTTTGTTTAACAACCAAATTGGGGAATGGCCCCGCCTGTGAACTCTGCATAGTAAAGTACCTAAAAGTTTTTCTCACAAATAAGCACCTTTGATCTGGATGGAAGTGGGGAAAGCAGTATAAGAAAACTATCCCCTTTCCTAAAGGAACTGATAAGTTTTCCTGGACTGATGTAGATGAAACCTAGACACTAAAATAATGGGCAGCATAGATATACATAGAGTAAATAATAAGAGCTGTAGCATTTCAGATAAGGTTTTATGGGAAATTGCCTGCTGCTGAAGGGAGATTGTACTGGACAGGGTGAAAATTTAATTTTTTTCTCCTGCTTTGCTTTCTCCTTCATTCTTTACTTTGCCCCTCCTAAATTGCCCCTTCACTGCCTCCCTTTAATCCTGCTGGTGTTGTGTACATGCTGTACACCCACAGAAAGGAACACAACTCAGATGGGCACAAGGCTCCCTATTCTGATTATGTGTTTCCAAAATGAGGTAAAGAATGGCTTGACTATTAGAAAGAGATGGCAAGAAATTACAATCAAACACTATAGCTAGGGTGGGCTTTTGTTTCATAAATTTAAATCTACACTTTAGTGCTTGGGAAGGGAAATTTTAAATCAATATTACTTCTACATATAAATCATGTAAAAATTCTACATGCAAAGAGAGTAAATACATGTCTTTTCCATATTCATCTTAAAGATGTGCTAAAATCAGGCTACACTGTAGCTGACAGATCTGTTCAACTGATAGGCAGAGAAAAAGGAAATGCTGCAAGTTACCAGGATTTTCATGTCACAAAAGGAGAATGATTTGTTTTAAAGCAATTGTATATAGGATGGCAGCTGGTTTGCTAAGACCCACTGCCTATCATACTGACCAATATTGTCTAATTATGCACCCAGGTTTGTCTGTAATCACATTGTCTCCTCTTGTACGTGAATTGCAATCTCCTTGGGGCAGGGACTATCTTTCTGCTATGCAGTTGAATAGTATCTAGCACAGCAGGGCTCTGGTTCAGGACTAGGACTTCTAAAGGCAACTGCAATACAAATAATAAATAAAAATAACGTAGGATGCCAGTCTCCTATAGAATTAGAGAACCCAGTGTAGCTGCCTTTTTTTCTAGTAAATGCCTCACTTAAATTAGGAGAATCTATAAATAAGCCTCATAAAAGTATTTTCTTTAAACTCAAGTACCAGAAAATCACTTAACTTCAAATGAGATTAAACCAGCTGCTATGCAAGGGGGAGGGATAGCTCAGTGGTTTGCGGGTATGCCTGCTAAACACAGTGTTGTCAATTCAATCCTTGAGGGGGCCACTAAGGGAGCTGGGGCAAAATCAGTACTTGGTCCTGCTAGTGAAGGCAGGGGGCAGGACTCAATGACCTCGCAGGGTCCCTTCCAGCTCTATGAGACAGGTCTAGCTCCATATGTTATTTTTTATTATTAACTACACTACCCAGGAGGCCCCGCGCTCGGCCGGAAGGGCCCCGCACGTGGAGGGACTGCATTACCCAGAGGGCTGTGGGGTAGCGATGTCGTGGCGTTTGGGGTGACTGAGGAGGGCCCGGAAGCCGGAGTTTGGCCGCTGACGCGCAGAGCCGCTTCCTCAGCGGGTGGGGGGGAGCCGGTCCCCTGCCCATCCCGCCGCAGGGATGAGGCGCGCTGGGCTGGGTAAGCGGGGGGCGGCGGCGGGAGAGCCGGGGAGGGGCCCGGGCTTTGCAGGGCTGAGCGGGGCGGTCGGGGAGCGGGAGTTGGGGGGTGGCCGGAGGAGGGACCGGGCCGTGCAAGGAGGTGGAAATGATGCGTGAATCGTTTCTGTGGCCTCCTTACCCGTAGCCTGAACTAGTGTCTGGCTAAACTCCAGCGCGGTTACCCCCGCCGGGGTTGTGCCCCTGTGAAGTCAGTGGCACTGGGAGGAGGCTGCAGAAGCGAGACACCATCCCAGCGCTGGGGTAGGAAGCCCGTGGGGCACTTTCCTTTCCACGTCGCTGATCATAGTTTATCAGACTCGCCCCACTCCAGCTGCTGCTTTCCTTTACCCCCCAGTAATTGAATGTTGTCGTTGTTTCAGAGCTTCTCTCAATACCCTTCAGCAATCGATTGTTATTTACAGAAAGTGGGAGGTCTGAGTCATGTCAGGACCCACATGTAAATCTGTGGTAGAGATCATCCTCCAACCTGCTGATGATGACAGAAAGTGAAAGAAGATAAATTTAAATTGCTGCTTTTATTTTTGCCTTTTTGTTTTGTAGCATGCTAGTACTAAGCTCATGGACTCTGTTTTAGAGCCTTGACTTGGAAAACGTATTTGTAAATTTATATGTAGCTGTTTGTTGCCCTTCATTTCCTGCCTGAAGACAGGCTACTTCTGCAGCTGGTATCAATCTTTCAGATGTGTCTATAATGTGGCTTGGAAATAACCCTTTCAATGTTGGGTAACAAGAATGCTGGCCATTGGAAGGATTATGTAAAAGGGAGTATGGGAAGTTATGAACATGTTGCTGTCTGGGGCAGGCACTATTACTTGTACAGCACATTGCCGTTAAGTCCTTTCACTACTACGTAAGGTTGTGATTTTCCCCATAATGGTGGGAAAAAGTTAAGTAAATGAGAAAAAACATAGTCCAAATTGACAAAACTGTAATTATGTAAATAAAATACAAGAATAAAATAATTACCCAATCTACTAAGTAGTTAGGATCTATTAGTTTTGACCAAACCATTCAGAATGTAGTAAAACAGACTCTGTTACATAGGCTACTAGGGTAGACTCAGCAATGCCAACAAACATGAATTTGGCAGGTATAAAAACACTACTTCCTTTCATGACTTTACCTTTGCTGTGTATATACTGGGGGGGGGGGGGGGAGAGTTGTCAGCAGAGCTATGTCATCAAGTGTGTAGATTTTATCTCTACACCCCTGACTGAAATCGCTATGCTAAGTGTAGATAAGGCCGTAGACTTAGTTCTTTGGGCCATAGTAGACCATCTTTTTGTTATGTGTTTCTATCATGAGTAGCACAACAGAGCCCTGATTCCTGACTGGAGGCCTTAGGCTATGTCTACACTACACACTGTGAAGGGTATGTGTAGCTACATGGTGCAGTGAAAAGCAGGTTGTGTCCATACTGCAGTGTGTAGCTACATGTCAATGAAAGACTCTGGTGGGGGCAGCATGGAAAGACTTCAGCAGGTCCCCAAGCCTTTCATTGCAGTGAGAAAAGGCTCTGGCAGAGGGAGGCTGAGCTGTTCCCCGCTGCCAGAGTCTTTACCTGTGGTGGGGAGTTGCCAGAGCCCTTTGCTGCTGCTGGAGCCTTACCCTGCCGCCAGAATCCTTGTCTGCAGCAGGGCAAGGTTCTGGCAGCACCTTTCCCTTTTCCTGCTGCCTCCCCTTTGCTCGAGTCCTTACCTGAAGTGAGGAAAGGTTTTAGAACTGGGGAGTTGCTGGACTCTGCCAGAACCTTTCCCTGCTGCCTCCCCCTGCTAGAGCCTTTAGCCACTGCTGGTATATTTTCTTGTGGCAGGGAAAGGGAAAGTCTCAAGTGGGACACTGCATGACTAAAAAGAGCAATGTAGACAGGAAGGCATGGCTTGGGGAAGTAGAGCCATGTAGGCTGTGTACCTGAGTTCATACCCTGACCATTCAGGGATGTCTGTACTCTACTCACCTAAGCTGTGCCTCCCCGTCTACACTGCTATTTAAACTTGTGCTGCGGGTTGGGGGGCCACCTTAGTACATACTCTACACACTGTCAAAAGAAGCATATAGTGCAAATATGGCCTTGGATACTACTGCAATACCAACAATATTTTTTAAATGTACAGAATTCAACTGATCTAGGACTATTATTTTATTTCCAGTCTTCCATTATGATTAAGGCTATGATTTAATCATGGGAATTTGTGGTAAAAGTCATATACAGGTCATGGGCAAGAAACAAAAAATCACGGCCTGTGACCTGTCCGTGACTTATATCATAAATATCCCCTATTGAATCTTGGGGGTGGGTGGTGGGGGTTCTGCAGAGGGGAGCCTGCGGCACCAGCAGCTGGGGCAGGCAAGCGCTGGGGGGCCGCCAAGCAGTGGCTGCTCCAGTTGTCCCCTCGGACCGCTGCAGCAGCCACCGCTTGGGTGGTCCCTGGGGCCAAATGCCTGGGGCCGCCAGAGCAGCGGCTGGTGTGGCTGTTTCTGGGGTTGGGACCACTCCAGCAGTGGCTGGCTGCGAGGCCGCTCCCAAAGCAGCCTGTGTGGCTGTCCCCAGGGCTGCCTGTGCAGCTGGCCCTGGGATCAGCCATACTGGCCACTGCAGAAGTCTCAAAGGTCTCAGGAAGTCAAGGAATCTGTGACTTCCGCGACCTCCATGACAAACACAGAGCCTTAATTATGATGCAATGGCATGATACAACGTACTCTGCAAACAAGATTTGGGGTAGAAATCTTGATCTTTACTTTTAAATGCTAGAAGAGAATAATAACATTTTTTCTATCAGCCATGTTTCTGACGCTTCTTTGTGCTTGGGATCAGTCATGTTAGTTAAGTAATAGGTTTCATAGCTGCTTCTGAATTCTTTCAGGTTTTTGTGTGTGGGTCTAGTTCTTTAATTAAATCAAGTCAGATTTCCACTGAAGGAATGGTCAGTTTGTAGTGTCAGATCCCTCCAAACACACCTTCTAGTTGCTTTAAAAAAAAAAAAAAAAAGTTTAGTGCCTCTCCCTCTGGTCCTCTGATCAGGGTGGATTTGATTTAAATCACTAGTCAGGAAGACTCAATTTAATCATGGATTTCTACATAAAAGTGCATTCTTGTTGGTTGTTATAACTTAATACATATTCTTCACATAACTCAGAGATAGATGTAGGTTTCATTTTTAGAAGGTACACTCTATTTTGAAAACTTTTCAGATTAGTTTTACAGCTATAGCAGAAAATGAATGATTCTTTGGTTATTTAATTTACCAAAGGTAATTGAAGCAGATATTTATGAAGTCACTGGGAGGTGAACTATCTCCAGTTCAACAGGTTAATCATTAATATTTGGAGGATTTTCTTGCCATGCTGTATTAGGAGGAGAACATCACCAGACAGACATTTAAATTGTTTTATTTAACTAAAACAACGTTAAGTATTCTGGATTTTTTTCTTCAACAGCAAACATATAATATTTTAACAAAACAAGCATATGTCCCTCACTTCTCACGTTTATCTCCAGACTTCTTCTCCTTGTCCAGATCTATGCTGCCCCCAACAATCTTCTATTTATTGAATTTTTTGAAACTTTGCACTTTCAGAGAGAGGTAGGGGATTGACTGTGTGTACACAAATTTGCAGAGGAACAATAGAGTTGAGGTCTGTTATTTCTCACCTCTATATATTATTTATTTATTTACAAACATTTTTGCTGTTAACAAGCATGTTATCTCTGGAGACACAAATCCAGTTTGAGAACTGCAAAAATAAGCATCTCTGATGGTATCTTCTAAACTGAGCACTGAGTCCCATTGGGTAGATAGAAAGATTAACCTAAATAATCTGGACCAAAGCCTGTGGAACCTCACAAGATAGGGTCCCCAATCAATGAACTTACTGGATCTCATTTACAAAACTTTTCTTAAACATACATGAATATATTGTCTCATACTATAGAATTAGAATTTATAATCCCTATTCCATGATGCATATCTTTGAGCTATAATATATATTAATTAAAATTTTCTTTAGATAGGTTTTTTCCTCAAAGCATTTTATCAAAAAAATCTAATTTTTTTTCTTTTAAAAAATCATTGATTTTTATCCACCCCGCCTCTGATTAAAAGTCATGCTTTTTAAAAAGTTTGTGCTCATTATACATTTTAACATTTATGGTAGTTGGGTGCAAATATAGATACTGTTCCTGAATTCCACAGAGTCTTTGGGAAATTTGGGCATCCTCCTCTTTCGGTCAATCAACCATGGTGTTGATGGTGATAGTAAAAGAACTTCTGAGCTTCCAAAATACACTGTAGGATTGGTAGGAATTAATACTTCATCAACAAGATCTATATCCTGTGACCCATGCATCAGAAGTTTAGGATTAATTCAGACAGTATTCTTTGATTTTCTATTCAGACATGGGATCAGTATTAAATGGGAACATACTTTCCCTGAATGGATGTTTGTATCCATTCCTGTGTCATGTTAGACTATTGATGTCAAAGTAATTAAAATATAGGGGTGGTTACCAGCTCACTCTATAATATTGATTCTTTAATTTTTTCCCCTTTCTTCACTTGCAAGACCTGCAAGTTTAAATATGTCTGGATGGGTATACTAAGGTTGAAGTGCTTCAGACACTTCTCCTAATTGCTCATTTCGTGGTACATTGAAGGTAGTGTTCAACATAAAAAGGAGGTTGCAAATTGATAAAATTCAGTGCCTTGCTTTTCAGCGTTTCCTATAGTATTTGCCATCTTTTTGGTACCAGACTAACAGACTGTTCCTGAATGAAACTGATGTTGAAAAGCTATTAGAAGGCCAGACAAAGTGACTTAAATTGATCATGTGGCTACATAGCTATTATGATGGCATTAAAAAATGTCCTGCTTGCTTAGTTATTAAACTTTGTGCTCTGTCATTTCAGTAGATGGTTTCAGTCAATAGAATATTTGATTTTAAAGAATCCCAAAAAAACAATTTTTGTACACTCTAAGATGAGTGTGAATCCTCTATCTTCCTAGTGCACAACTCTTGACAGATTCTTACATTTTATTTTAGGAGGAATCTGTTTTATTTAGTCTATTCAGTTTCTACTTGCCTACCCAGTCCCCCTCAGATTGAGGCACATTGAGAGAGGTTGTCTAGGTAAATTCTTCTATTCTTATAAATACTTACAATTTCTAGAATTTCTGCCATTGCTTCCAGCCACCTGTCCCTTCTTTAGCTGCCTATTACACAGTGGTGCTTACTGCATACTGCTTATTACCATAATGACAGCACACAATGTTGTGGGACAGTACACACACGGCATTGATTTATCTTAAACTTCAAAAGTCTGCCCTTTGTACTTCTTCCATACCTGTCTGACAACCCCATTCCCGCTTGAAGTTGTGGTTTATGTAAATATGGGGTTTGCTTATTTAAAAGGCTGGGAATGCTTGTTCCATTTGTAAAAGACTGCTTCTTGCAATGACCTTTGATGTATAACTACTAGACTTTGGCTCCAAGCTACAGATTATCAAAGTCCATTGTAAACACATCTCTACTATAATATTCACTTAGTAATGAATACCATAAGGTTACTTCAATTATAATCTCATATTTTGCACATGCTTGTAACTCTGCGAAAAGGTTCCTTTTGAGCCAATTTTCCATATTTGGTCTTAATCCAAATCTGACTGGAAAAAAATTAAAAGAAAAAGATCAATTTTCCCATTTTTGAGTAACATGATAGTAAAATGGAAGCTTTCCAGTTCATTCATCCTTACTGAAAACTTGTCATTAAGCCAACTTGTGAAAAAAAAAATGTTGTTTTTTTTATTCTGCATCCGTTTAAAAAAAAAACCACCCAACAAACAAAAAACCACCTTGTTATTATGGAATATCATAAATCCATAATACCAGTTATCTAGTTATCCTGTGTTCCTGTGTATGCCTCTACTGTATATGGTACAGTGTGAAATCAGTCAAGAGGTAATATCAATGCATTATTCTTGTTTTGTGGATATGACTGCTCTGTCTCCTCTCTCTCAAAACCTTTTCAAAGATGAACTGAGAGAATTAATTTGTCGAGGGGATTCAAACAGTTTTAGTGTGATTTGAAATTTTTAGGTACTAGTGATAAATTATGATAGGAACTAGATTGCTAGCTGAAAGTAAATACAATCTCTACTCTAAAGTTTAGCAGGTTTTCTTTTCTCTCCCCTCCCCCCTCCCTCCCGTTTTACCTCATCATTCTCTTTCCCAATCCTGGAAACTCGGGCTTTTACCCAGCCACCTCCCTTGATATGTCTTCTACTTGTGGCCTGCTTCGCCCTGCTGTTCCTCTTAGCCTGCAAAGCTAGACTGCTTTTGCTTTGAGTACTGGGGTGGGTGGGTGGGTGTGTGTGGGGGGGGTGAGTGGGAGGGGAGGGAGAGAGAGAATGCAGGGATCACGGTGCATCCCTCTCCCAGTATGTTGTTTAGCTACTGGTTGGACAGTCCCTTTATTAGAGGTGGGAGGGGGTGAGCATACTAAGCTGATGATTTTGGCACTGACTCTCCTCTACTGGTCAGTCATCTGCCAGTTGACAATCTGGGTAGCAGCTCTGAAGCTCCTTCATCCAACTAGTAGATGACTTGCCAAGTGCAGCATCCCACTGCAAGGCAGAGGTCGTAGAATCATAGAATATCAGAGTTGGAAGGGACCTCAAGAGGTCATCTAGTCCAACCCCCTGCTCAAAGCAGGACCAATTCCCAGCTAAATCATCCCAGCCAGGGCTTTGTCAAGCCGGGCCTTAAAAACCTCCAAGGAAGGAGACTCCACCACCTCCCTAGGTAACGCATTCCAGTGTTTCACCACCCTCCTAGTGAAATAGTTTTTCCTGATATCCAACTGGACCTCCCCCACTGCAACTTGAGACCATTGCTCCTTGTTCTGTCATCTGCCACCACTGAGAACAGCCGAGCTCCATCCTCTTTGGAACCCCCCTTCAGGTAGTTGAAGGCTGCTATCAAATCCCCCCTCATTCTTCTCTTCTGGAGACTAAACAATCCCAGTTCCCTCAGCCTCTCCTCATAAGTCATGTGCTCCAGACCCCTAATCATTTTTGTTGCCCTCCGCTGGACTCTTTCCAATTTTTCCACATCCTTCTTGTAGTGTGGGGACCAAAACTGGACACAGTATTCCAGATGAGGCTTCACCAATGTCGAATAAAGGGGAAAGATCACGTTCCTCGATCTGCTGGCAATGCCCCTACTTACACAGCCCAAAATGCCATTAGCCTTCTTGGCAACAAGAGCACACTGTTGACTCATATCCAGCTTCTCGTCCACTGTGACCCCTAGGACCTTTTCTGCAGAACTGCTACCTAGCCATTCGGTCCCTAGTCTGTAGCAGTGCATGGGATTCTTCCGTCCTAAGTGCAGGACTCTGCACTTGTCCTTGTTGAACCTCATCAGGTTTTTTTCGGCCCAGTCCTCTAATTTGTCTAGGTCCCTCTGTATCCGATCCCTACCCTCTAGTGTATCTACCACGCCTCCTAGTTTAGTGTCATCTGCAAACTTGCTGAGAGTGCAGTCCACACCATCCTCCAGATCATTAATAAAGATATTAAACAAAACTGGCCCCAGGACCGACCCTTGCGGCACTCCGCTTGAAACCGGCTGCCAACTAGACATGGAGCCATTGATCACTACCCGTTGAGCCCGACGATCTAGCCAGCTTTCTATCTACCTTACAGTCCATTCATCCAGCCCATACTTCTTTAACTTGGTGGCAAGAATACTGTGGGAGACCGTATCAAAAGCTTTGCTAGAGTCAAGGAATAACACATCCACTGCTTTCCCCTCGTCCACAGAGCCAGTTATCTCCTCATAGAAGGCAATTAGGTTAGTCAGGCACGACTTCCCCTTCGTGAATCCATGCTGACTGTTCCTGATCACTTTCCTCTCCTCTAAATATTTCATAATTGATTCCTTGAGGACCTGCTCCATGATTTTTCCAGGGACTGAGGTGAGGCTGACTGGCCTGTAGTTCCCCGGATCCTCCTTCTTCCCTTTTTTAAAGATGGGCACTACATTAGCCTTTTTCCAGTCATCTGGGACCTCCCCCGATCGCCATGAGTTTTCAAAAATAATGGCTAATGGCTCTGCAATCTCACCCGCCAACTCCTTTAGCACCCTCGGATGCAGCGCATCCGGCCCCATGGACTTGTGCACATCCAGTTTTTCTAAATAGTCCTGAACCACTTCTTTCTCCACAGAGGGCTGGTCACCTTCTCCCCATGCTGTACTGCCCAGTGCAGCAATCTGGGAGCTGACCTTGTGCGTGAAGACAGAGGCAAAAAAATCATTGAGTACATTAGCTTTTTCCACATCCTCGGTCACTAGGTTGCCTCCCTCATTCAGTAAGGGGCCCACACTTTCCTTGACTTTCTTCTTGTTGCTAACATACCTGAAGAAACCCTTCTTGTTACTCTTAACATCTCTTGCTAACTGCAACTCCAAGTGTGATTTGGCCTTCCTGATTTCACTCCTGCATGCCTGAGCAATATTTTTATACTCCTCCCTGGTCATTTGTCCAATCTTCCACTTCTTGTAAGCTTCTTTTTTGCGTTTAAGATCAGCAAGGATTTCACTGTTTAGCCAAGCTGGTCGCCTGCTATATTTACTATTCTTTCTACACATCGGGATGGTTTGTTCCTGCAACCTCAATAAGGATTCTTTAAAATACAGCCAGCATTCCTGGACCCCTTTGCCCTCCCAGGGGATCCTGCCCATCTGTTCCCTAAGGGAGTCAAAGTCTGCTTTTCCGAAGTCCAGGGTCCGTATTCTGCTGCTCTCCTTTCTTCCTTGTGTCAGGATCCTGAACTCGACCATCTCATGGTCCCTGCCTCCAGGTTCCCATCCACTTTTGCTTCCCCTACTAGTTCTTCCCTGTTTGTGAGTAGGAGGTCAAGAAAAGCTCTGCCCCTAGTTGGTTCCTCCAGCACTTGCACCAGGAAATTGTCCCCTACACTTTCCAAATATTTCCTGGATTGTCTGTGCACCGCTGTATTGCTCTCCCAGCAGATATCAGGATGATTAAAGTCTCTTGCTGGTAGACACATGAGTAAAACTCTGATTATGCAGTATGTATGTTAATCCTTTCCCCTTTTTATAAACTAAAGGGACATTAAAACCTATATTTAATATAACAGGTTACAATGTAAACATTCCAAAGTCAAAACTATGAAGATTCTTACTGAGTAACCTTAACTCCTGCATTCCACATACGGCATAGTTGGGAGTGTGTACTTTAATATACAATGGACTCGGTGCTACTTTCAGCCTTTTACCATTCAGGCTCTCTTCCTTAGAGATACAAAAATTTACTGTATCTGAGGGCAAAATTGGGTCATGATATATGATTTAGTTAAATCAAGGTTACCAAAGAACCTTTTAATTTCCCGATTTCTGAATTGAAAGCTAAACTCAATGTTCTAAATTCCTGAGAGAATTTGTGTATGTTAACGTCTCTTGCTCATTCTTGAGGATGCTGCAGGGATGCACAAGGGATGCATTTGTAACCATAAATGGACTGGGACCCCCATGATACTGTATTTTGCTTGGATGGTGTTTCCTGTCTGTAAACCTGATTTACTGGTCTCTCTCTCTTTTTTTTTTTTTTTTTTTTTTTTTTTTTTTTTAAAGGTGAAGGAGTAGCTACTGGTAACTATGGCTATACCAATAGTGGGTATAGTGTACACGAAGAAGAAAATGAAAGGTTAACTGAAAGTCTGCGTACAAAAGTCTCTGCCATAAAATCAGTAAGTATATAATTATAGTGGCATCATCACTTGGAGTGAATTAAGTGCACAAAATCTTATGAACCAGTGAAGCAGCAATAGAGTAAAAGTTTAGAACATAAATTGAATACAAGAAAAAAATATTGCCAGTCAAAAAGCACAGTGCATTCATTCGTGTAGCTGATTTCCTCTTTAATTAGATTTTAGCTCCAGCTGTCCTTTTGGCTAATCATGAAGCTACTTGCCTGTTGAGGACAGCAGAGTCTATACCTACTACTTATTCTCAACTCTAGGAGTCATTTCCTTGAGTATGAATCACGCTGGTCAGGGAAACTAGAAGCCTGGGTTTAGCTCAGTAAATGACCTGGCAACCAATTTGTGTTTTGTTTGTTCCTGTTAACTTAAGGAATTAGACTACTTGTACTTAGCAGAGACAGTAGTTGAAGGACAATCAAGTCCTTCAAGTTAAGGTTTGGACAACTTTTACTACATCTGTTTATGAATTTATAATATGGAATAGGAAGTAACATCCTGATTTCCTCAAAAGAAGAAACGTCTTGCCTAGGGAATCTTAACTCATTCTAGAGACTGAGGACTGTATTTTTAAACCTTTTTCTAACCAAAACCCCGGGAGTCCACTTTACTCAACTAGAAATTTCATTTTTCCAATAGTTAGTCCATTCCAAGACCTGTTAAACATTTTGGAGCCCTCCCTATAGGTGCCGTTTCTAGAGATGTGGTGCAAGGCAATGAATTTTACAGAATCAAAGCCCTTACAATCTTATTGCTAGACTGTTGCTCATAATTAAGCAAATCAGTTCCAATTAGACAAGCATAGAGACAGATTAGCTTAAATAAATGCTGTCATCTTAAATCATACTTTGAACTAGGGGTTGCATCACAAGTGGTGGTTTGGGTTTTGAAGTAAAATCACAAAAACACAGTGACTGCTAAGATCTAGTGGAGTGAGGGAAGGAGAAGCTCTGATTTTTGCTCTCACAGCTTGTCACTCCTAACCACCTTCCCTACTGCTAGCACCATGCTGTACTCCTGATAAGTGCCACTTAGAATCATCTACATAGTACCCTCATACAAAAACAGCAAAAGACCATGGGAGTGGGATCATAACACAAAAAAGTAGTTCATTTGGGTGGCCCCAGGTAGGAAAGTTTGAAATTCTGCTGTCAGCATGTCTGTGTTAATAATATCACAATAAGCTACTCCAGGGTGTGCATTAGTCAGGTCATTGCCATATACTTCAGGTGCACTGAGAGCCAGGAACACAGACAGTACATTCAGTCATCCAAGCAGTGTACCAACAGCCTGATAACTGCAGCCTTGAGTAGCTTATTGCTATGTAAATTTGACCCATATCTTTTAAGTTTCTGGTAATTCATGCTATGTCTCCTTCTACTATGAAGAGTGGTTCTTAGTAAAATGAGAAAAATAGGGAAAAGACTATAAACATCTTTGCTCTATTCTGAATATTTGATTCCAGAGTCAATCTTTATAGAGAACTTAAAAAAAAAAATCTGGAGAAAAATGTGTACCATAAAATAATGCCAGTCTTAGGCTGTATATGTTCTTGTCATAAACTAATACAACGTAAATGTAGATGCAGTGGTGGCACTCCATCACCAGAAGAGGATCTGTGCACGTCAGTGAGATGTATTCAGGTTAGAGCTGCTTTGCTGTAGGGGAATGGTGTAAAGTAACAAGTGTCCCAGAGCTGAGGAGCTTATTTATTGCTCTTGTGCACAATTTCCTTCCTAGGTGTTTTTCCTCTAGTCTCTTTCAAAATATACCATCCATGTTACTACATCTAGAAAAAAACTGGCGATGACAGAACAGATACTTTCAGAATGACTTCTCCCAGTATATAATGTCAAATCTGGTTTATAGGACTCAAATAATATAAGTAATGGTAATGCTCACTTCTTTTATAGCTTTCCATTGAAATTGGAACAGAAGTTAAAAATCAAAATAAAATGTTATCCGACATGGTAAGTATGTAGCAACTAATCTTATGAATTTTTACAGTGATATATACATATGCTTGTTTATAGTTGGCATTTTTTATATTAAGTGATGGGACTAAGAATTTATCCCTTATGTTATATCATACCACAAAAATGTTAATTACTTTATTATAGGGACAAAAGGGAGAAACAGTTCTAGCCTCCAAATTGACCATTAGCTACTATTTCTATAGCAGCAGTGCTTCCTCATATAAACACTTTGGCCTTGTCTACGCTACCGGGGTAATTTGATCTAAGTTACGCTACTCCAGCTACGTGAATAATGTAGCTGGAGTCGACGTAGTTTAGGTCAACTTAGGGTGGGTCCACACTACCCGCCCGATTCGGCGGGTAGAGATCAATCTTCTGGGATCAATTTATCGCATCTCATCTGGACGCAATAAATCGATCCCAGAAGTGCTCCCTCGTCGACTGCGGAACTCCTGCTCGCCAAGAGGCGGAAGCGCTGTCGACGGGGAAGCTTGCCTGCGCCGCGTGGACCCGCAGTAAGTAAACTTAGTTCGATCTAGGAAACGTCGACTTCAGCTACGCTATTCTCGTAGCTGAAGTTGCATTTCGTAGATCGATCCCCTGCCCCAGTGTGGACCAGCCCTTATTGCAGTGTCTGCATTGTGCTGCATCTCTTACTTTAATCTTCTCGTTCCAGTGGAGTACCAGAGTCAACTGGAGAGTGCTCTGTGGTTGATTTTAACAGGTCTTCACTAGACCTCCTGCAGCAGTGTTGATCCCCAGTAAGTGTAGACATGGCCTTTGTATGAATATAACTTTTAAAGGAGCAGTTAAAATTGGTAGGTCCCAGATGAGTCTAATTATTTCTGCTCTATTAAAGCAAACATGCAATAGGAATTAAAGTATAGCTTTGACACACCTGTACAGAAGGCATGTCAGTGCTAGAATTGATTTAAAAAAAATGGAGAAGAGAAGCAAAAACAAGAAAATCAGAGAAAATTGGTTACTTGTGCAAGATGTACCTGAAAACAGGTAATCGGATGCAATGGACATGAAAGGAGGACTTCTCTTTGTTATAGGCTAGCAAGATGTAACTGCCTGTTCATATGCTGGTTTGAAATGTTTTTTAATATTCTAAATATAGGAAGAAAAGACAAATGCAAGAAGTGAATGTGCATAGTCCATTGTAGCGTGGTATTATTTTCTTAGAATGATTATCTATATGTTCTCCTCTTTCGTAGGACTCTGACTTTGATTCTACAGGTGGATTTCTAGATGCGACTATAGGCAGACTGAAAACACTCTCCAGAGGGAGCCAGACAAAACTATTGTGCTACATGATGCTCTTTGCACTCTTTGTCTTTTTTGTAATTTACTGGATTATTAAACTGAGATGATGCAAATTATATCCAGTTTTTTGTGCCACTTCAACAGAATTACAAAATGGTCTTAATTTGTGAGGACAGACCTTAAATTTACATACTCTGTTGATAAATATGGTTAAATGGTTATTGTAAATTATATTAGATATCAGTGCATTTGTTATGTATATTTTGTCTTGATGTTTACCATTCCAGAAGCTTTCTTATCATATCCCCTGTTTTCTGGGGTTAACAAATGTTATCTACTACCTTGTGCATATTTACACCTTGGCTCAAGTTACTTTTGGGGAAATATCTTTGGAAATGCAAAACAAACGAACAAACATTAAAAACATGCCCTGCCAGGACAAAATTTGAACCTTTAACTTTGAATTTCCTTTAATGGGTTTCACTTTTTTAATAAAGTAGTAAAAAAAAAAATTATAAACAAAATTAGGGCCTGATCCTGAGCAAGGACCTCAGGATCAGGCTTGTAGCAATTTGCAGATTATAGAAGTATGAAAAAGGCTTGTGCTTTTTCAAAACAGAGTTATTGTAACATAGATTAAACCACCTGAAACTACAAGTACAGTACCGTCATACTTGTAATGCTTTGGGTCGGGGTTGGCAAGTTTCTATAAGTATCATGGCTTAGAATTTAAAAATGAAATTAAAAAAAAAAACCACCTTTCAGTTTAAGGAGGAATTAACTGACCTAAACTGGAAGAACGTTGGTTAATTTTAATTTGAGACCAAGTAATGCTAAGGGCTGGTCTACGCTGGGAATTTACAGCAAGATAGCTATGTTTCTCAGAGGTGTGGAAAAATCTTCATCCCTGAGACACACAGCTATGCAAACCTAACCTCTGCTTTAGACAGCATTAGGTGGATGGAAGCATTCTTCTGTTGACCTAGCTTCCACCTCTTGGGGAGGTAGATTACCTATGCTGACAGGAGAACCCCATAGCGGTGCATAGGTAATGTCCACACTGAAGTGCTATAGTGGTGCAGATCAAGGAACATTGCACATGTAGACAAGCCCTAAGATGTATTCAGTATAATCAAATGCCTTTTGATAGTTTGGGGAACCAGCATGGACAAGATGCAAATATTTGCATAGCATCTTTCCATTACATTTTATATTTAAGTACTTAAAACTTACTGATTCTATTGAATCACTGGGGTTTTTACCCTTCGTACGTTTCTGTCAGTTAATGACCTCTTAAAGCTACTTAGCATTATTTTGAAATGTGAAACCAGATTTATAAGCTCTTATACTGGAGAGTATTATGATGCAATATAGCACTAATTACCTCTTTTGTTAGAGGTACTTTTATTTATTAAGATTAAGCCTTAGTTTTGGTTATTCATAAAGATAAATTGTTGACTAGCAATTATTACACTGTTAAATGCAGCATACAAAATAGAAACCATTTTCTAGAGATTGAAGTGTTATCGAAAAGAAAACTATGCCTTGCCTAAATTTTCTAGACTCACTATTAATGCAATATGTTGCCATGACTTGTAGTACTCTACCCCATTACAAAGTGTAAAAAATAAAGCATGTCTGTGGTATATTTCTTAGGCATATGGATTTGTTCCTGAAAATAGATGGCAGGTTTGTTCCATCTTACGTAATTTTTCCTCGCATAAAATACGAAGAAGTTTTTCAAAAGTGCTGATTTTAAAATAATGTTAGAATCCGTATTTAATATTTTAAACAGCAGCATTTAATGATGCAACTACTCTTGCTTGGAAAACAAATACCTTAAACAACTGGTTAACTGAGGTGCATTCTGAATATTTAAGTATCATACTAGTATTAGTCTGGCGGGAAGTTACTTTTATCAGGGCCGGCTCTAACTTTTTTGCTGCCCCAGGCAAAAAAGAAGAGCGCCGCTCCGCCGTAACAGCCCCCCGCCCAGCACTGCGCGGGGCCACCCAAACCCCCGCCCTGAGCGCTGCGCTGGGCTGGGCCGGCCAAACGCCCTGAGTACTGCACCGTGCCACTGAAGACCTCGCCCCCCTCACCAGTGCAGCACCGCCAAAACACCCCTGCGCTGCCCGGCTGAAACAAAAAACGTTTTTTTATCCCTCGAGCGCCCCCGACCACCCCAACTTTGGCCAACCTTTCTGAGGTGCCGCCTCAAGCACGTGCTTGGTCGGCTGGTGCCTAGAGCCGGCCCTGACTTTTATAATCCATATTTGGCAACTTGATTGTGTTTTTCTTATCTACCATGTCTGAAGTGACCTAATTCTAGATAGTCTGCAAAAGAATTCATTTACTATAGTTTAAGTAGACTTGAAAATTTTTTGTTGTCAAACTTCTAAAAAAAATTGACACAAACAAAATGTGCTTGAAATACTGACTCTTATGTAACACATCCTCCTCATTTAAAGGATTGCTGTTTATATCACTGTAGGTATATTGCAATGGGCCTCTGTCCAAGGAACCCTCCATTTTTAACATAAATCTGCTTTCAGGAATTAAAGTACACTCACTATTCCATTGTAGAGATTGTAGTCTTTGGGAGTGAGCGTTGCCCCCGAAGCGGAGATACTACAAGCATTAATCTGAATACATTGCCTCTGCCCTCCAGCGTTTTGCACCTCATCTGTCTTGCCAGGCTTAGTGCTTCCCCTTTGCAGGTGGCAGGGCCTGGAGTAAATCAGCCTCACTCTGGACAGTGTTTCTTTCCCTTTTTATTTATCATTTTTTTCAAGGAAGGCTTTGGGGCAGGCCCAAAGAGTGCTCCAAACAAAAGAAACAAATTCACAAACAAAATACAGGAGGATACCTTTTCCTATCCCCTCTCTGTGGGTGTTGTCATGTTATTGGCCCCGGGGTACCAATCCTTCCCCTAAATAGGCATTCAGTTTAGTTGTTTCCCCTGCCAGGAGGAGAGCAGCCTCTCACCCTGGAGAAGCCTATCCCGGCTACCACTAGCCCTGCAACAACTTGTCTCTCTGCCCCCTCTCTCACCAGAAGAGGGGTTTATAATTGTCTCAGGCAGCCCTTAATTGAACTAAGGTGTCCCTAGTTGCACTGAGGTAACCCCTAAGTTTATAGGGGAAAGGGCCTTTATCATTCTAGGGCTAACATAGCCCTTCCCCTATTTTTTTTTTTTTTTTTAAATTAATGGAAATATCCTATCTCCTAGAACTGGAAGGGACCTTGAAAGGTCATTGAGTCCAGCCCCCCCTGCCTTCGCTAGCAGGACCAAGTACTGATATTGCCCCAGATCCCTAAGTGGGCCCCGCAAAGATTGAACTCACAACCCTGGGGTTAGCAGGCCAATGCTCAAACCACTGAACTATCCCTCCCCCTCTTGCAGCTGTCCAGCCTGACTGGCTGGCGCGCGCGCGCGCGCGCACACACACGCGCGCACACACACGCACACACACGCGCGCACACACACACGTTATTGCAGTGTCTCTTTTTGGTTATCAAACATAGTATCTGAACAGTTTCACTACATGGACTACTTTATTTTTTTCTCCTGGTGCCTAGTGTATACAACTACCTATATGGCAGGGACTCATTGTGTATGCAATCCATAGCATAATTGAACTACGCTTGAATGAATGTTGGTATATTTGTTTTCTGCCCTTGCCCAAAAGTGTTGCACTAACACTGATGTGTACACTAGTACTTACTTTAGTTTATTCTTGCCCTTTCTCAGCCTTTGTGGGAATCCTCAGATAATAAAATCTGCCTCTGTTTGATTGTCTTAGATTGTTTAAAATTGACAGGATTTTGAGGTGTAGGTTTTAAACCTCAACGGGTGAGTAAAAGGTATGTCTATGAAAGACTCAATCTCCCTAACCCTTGATTTCTGGGGAAACTGTAGCTCGAGTTTTAGCCTTTTCTTGATATTACAACCTAATTAGTTTTCCAGGAAAAATAGATCTGATACTTTGAATGCAGAAACAATCTTTGGAGAAAAGTGAGGGTATCTTTAAGCATGAAGGAACAGTAAAATGTGAAGGAGGGTGTGACACTGCACCCCATATTCTTCATAGTGATAGGATGATGATATGATTATAGCATAATTATGATGTATTTTATGCAAAAGGGTCACGTAGGATGTCATTAGAAAAGCTATGATTTGCTGAATATGATTATCCCATTTGTATGCATGTATCATTTTTGTATCTGAAGTTATAAATACTGTATATCTGTACTTCAAATGGAGTTACACTTGGGTAACATCCACTAGACAAGATGTTTTCAGTCTAGATAGCTGGTTGGGAAGGGCTTATTCAGGGCAGTGAACCATGAAGGAAAACAATAGGCCCTAGGAGATGCTTATCTCCCACCTGGTGAGCTTTCCAGGGAACACTCCAGACAGCCTATAAGTAATGGCTGCTATGACTCTACAAGGACATGTGACGAGGCCACATGATTCCAGAATCCATCTTGGGATGTCAGTATTTTTCCACAAACTGGTCTGGGGACTAAGTTTTAAAACAAAGGGTTCCCACCATATGCTAAAGCTATTTAAGGCAGGGAGTGACATCATCTGTTGTTCTTCAATCCCAACCCGAGAAAACCCCTGGAAACACCTGAGAAACAATGATTGAACTGGGGAAAGTGCTGGACACAGGCTAAAGGAATTTCTAGTCTGTATATGAAAGACTTGAGAATCTTGAGAATTCCAAGCAAGCGCAGCGTGCCCCTTAAGAATCTGCAGCCTGCTTGTATCACCAGCCAGGGTGAGAATTCGCTAATTCATATCCTATCTTTCTAGTATCTAAGGCTACGTCCTCACTACGGGGGGTAGGGTCGATTTAAGATACGCAAATTCAGCTACGCGAATAGCATAGCTGAATTTGACGTATCAGAGCCGCCTTACCTCGCTGTGTGGACGGCGGCAAATCGACCTCTACGGCTCCCCCGTCGACGGCACTTACTCCTACCTCCGCTGGTAGAGTACAAGTGTCGATTCGGGGATCGATTGTCGCGTCCCAACAAGATGCGATAATTCGATCCCCGAGAGATCAATTTCTACCCGCCGATTCAGGCGGGTAGTGTAGACCTGCCCTTAGACTTCGTTTCTATTTTTGTTTATTTACTAGGTAATCTGCTTTGATCTGTTTGCTATAATTTATAATCATTTAAAATCTATCTTTTGTAGTAAAGAAACTTGTTTTTTTCTTTATTTAAACCAGTGAATTTGGAGTGAAGTGTGTGGGAATCTTAGCTCAGAGGGGCTGTTGCATATTCCTCTCCACATTGGGGAGATGGGGGGGGGGGAACTCTGAGTTTACGCTGTACAGTTCCCTGGGCTAATCTTCCTATTATCCCCTTTTGGGTTCCTTAAAGACTTTGGGGGGGGGGGGGGGGAATTCCAATTGTGGAAGACGGGTGGACTGAAAGGAGTGAGCTTTACCATCCTGGCTGCCACCTTCACAGGCTTCTCGGGCCGCAAGATTCATTGTGATAGCACTAAGTCTTCATCATCTTGAGCATGAGAGATGTCCTGACCAACCCAGCCCAAAGGAAAACCCAGAGGATATTGTCACTTCCACCAGATCTGACTAAATCCTGACCACCAGCTGGAATGTAATACTTGGGTTTCTGCTCTAACTCCTTCTCTGGTTTGTCCTTTTTCCTTCTCTTTTCACCTTTTGTTTAATAAGAGTTGGGCTTAGCCAGCCAAACAACTGCATCTTTTGCAGCACTGCGGTAAAGCCAGAGACAATCAAGAAGAATGCCCTAACAGCCTGATGTTGCTAAAAGTTGTCCGAGTGGCTCGATAAGACTATGCTGTACCTGTCTTTCTCCAGCAGCAAGCACTAGTAACAGAAACTATATTTTCCCGTCATTGTTTTTCTCCTCTTTTGTGTGTGTTTTGTCTTGAAGTGGGATCAGACTTTTACAGCTCCACCCCTGTCTCCAGTAATTTTTTCTCTTTTCCCTAAAAAAGAACAGTTGTTACCATCTTTAATACCATCTAAAAGATTGTCAAACCAGGTGCATTCTTTATAAAACGGTCTGCAGCTAAATAGAAAGGGATAGTGTTAAAATGAAAACCTTACTTAGAGATTTGAAATGTAAAGCATTATCATTTCTTTTTCTGTATCTTTAATAAAAGGATAGCTTTTTAATGGTGGTTGTTGACATGCTGGCTGAGGTCTCTGCTCAACCCTTGGCCTAAACCATTTTTAACTGTTTAGTGTTGTACAATGACAAGATCACTAACACCTGTGACTTTCTGGGCCAATTTATTCCACTCAGAAATAAGCATTGGCCTCTGGATAGCTTTAGATACAACAAAATATAATTACTTAGAATATTTTATAATTCATACCCAAAAATGTTAGTGTCTCCCTATATCAGCAAATATTTGAGTGCTATGATATGGTCTTATGGTCATAAAATACTCTGCATTTATTCACTACAGAGGTGGGTGCTATACGAAAACTTTAGTACACTCAGTATTTTGTATTAGAGCTGAGTAACATTTTTCAATCAAAACTATTGGTGAAAAGGGCAGATTTGGGCTGACCACATCACTTTGTGAATTTGCATTGATTTCAGCAAATTGTTTTGGCAAAAAGAAAACCTGAGTTTTGTTCTGACATTTTTTAAACTAAATATTTCAGTTTGAAACAACTATTTGAAATTTCCTTTAATTTTATTAAAAAAGAAATGTTAAATTCAACTTTTTTTTTTTTTTTTTTTTTTTGGATCAAAAAAAAATATTTTATTCAACTCAAAATGATTTTTATTTTTGTTTTCAGAACTGCCAGCAAACCAAAATGTCCGTTGTTCACACAGTTCTACAAAGTACATTGTAATTATCTTTGCTTTTGTTTCTAAATTTAATTGCTGTGGTGTTGGGATTTTTTAACATTAGTAATTTTAGTAATGGCTCTTGCACTTAATGCAAATGATATTTTACGTACAAGTAATGCAGGTATTTCAAGTTGCAATGTACTTTTATATTAGCTGTCATGATACTTAAAGGAAATATCTGCTTTAAAGAATTAACCCCACAGTGCTGTGGAGATTCCTTAAAACATACTTTGATTTATCACTAAACTGAAAATTCTCTATGTTAATGAGGAGTAATCCCATCAAAAGCATTTTTTTTTTGCAGTAAGATGGTTTTGACAGCTGTGATTTTTTTTTTTCCATTTAAAAGGCTTTGTTCTCATCTAAAAGTGGTGGGAGGAATGACCAAAGTCAATTTTGAAGGTACAGATAAGGTTGAAATAAATGTAAAGACTAATTTTGATTCAATGCAAGTATAATGTAAAACTAAACTTTACATTTATTGCCAGCGGACTACAAAAAATGCACAAACCAAGTAAAAGAAGTAATGGAGAAGACAGGTTTGAGATACAATGCAAAGAAATGTAAAGTCATGTTAATGGGGACTGTAGGGACAGAAATCAAAATTGAAGACGAGAAACTGGAGAAGGTGGACAATTTTGCGTATCTTGGAAGTACCATCAGCCAAGATGGTACTAGTTGAGAGGAAATAATAAGAACCGGGAAGGCAAACACTGCATTTGGAAGACTCAAAAACATCTGGCAACTCAAAAAATCTCCCTCAAGACAAAATTGAATGTGTACAAAGCAACTGTTACCGCCATCACAACATATAGCAGTGAAACATGGCAACTTACCAAGAAAAATACACAAAAGCTGGATGCATTTCATCACAAATGTCTGAGAAGAATATTGGGAACAACATATAGAGATAGGAAGACGAATGAAGAGAGCAGAAAAATTACTGGACAAGGTACCCTCTCACAAATAATGTACAAGAGAAGACATCAGTGGCTGGGACATGTGCTGAGAATGGAAAAAGAATGCTTACCAAATACCGCCCTTGAATGGAAGCCAGAAAATGCAAGAAGAAAGAGAGGAAGACCGCGAATAACATGGAAACAAACAGTTCTGAATGACATCAAGCACAACATGAAATGGGAAGATTTGGAGAGAAGGGCAGTTGACAGGCAAGGATGGCAAATATAGGTAGCCCAATGTGCAGCAAAGCACAGGATGGACTAAGGTCTAAACTTTACATGTATTGCAAGCAGCTTTACATTTCATGTCAGGGACTTCTGTAACAAATTATGCTAATTTGTCCAATCAAATTTCATTTGTCACATATTTGTGCTTTAAACAATTACAATTTATGGTACTGTTAAACATATTTAATCAAGTTTAAACAATTCCAATGAGTGTAACTGACACTGATGAATCAATATTCATAGTGAACAAATATTAATGGACTGATATATTTAGAGAGAAAAAAATGGTATTTATTTAGGTCCTAACCAATGTAAATTGCCGCTAATCATAGATTCCAAAGCCAGAAAGGACACTTGTGATCATCCAGTATATTCTCCTGTATAACACAGGCAGTAGAACTTCCCCAGTTTGGTTGAAAACTGTAACAATTTAGCTAAGGACTAGGAATTGTAAGGCAATGTTGCCAGACTTATGGCCACTGTTCAAAATGAATGACGTATATGTAGAGCCATTTTCTGCAGTGTGTGAGATACTGATCATTGAATATTACAAAGTGAAAGTTATGTAACCTATAGGTGAATGAAGGACAGCAGAATTACTGTTCCAGTAATGGAATATACAAGTTTAAGAAATGAGGCATGAGAAATTCTGGTGCCTAGAAGCCTTAACTGTGAACTAGGACTGTACAACCACAGAAGGGAAAAAAAAAAGGCCATTCCACAAAGACCTTACAACCTAAGATAAAGTGCATGTCTCCAATAGACGATATGGTTGGTATTCAGTGCAGTTTTACATTAAAATTTGCTTAAGTAAACTACTTGTAGAATTCTCTCTTGCATGGGACATGGCAAGGCGGCACTCAATTTTATCATGGTTTAGGATTTTAACTGTAGGTGTAGCTTGCTTATATAAGTAGACACTCACTCCATTTACTTAATATGCACTAGACCACTCAAAAGCAGCAAATGATCTGCAACAAGAGAAAAAAATTTTGCAAGAGGATACATGTTTTCAGATTACTTCCTTTTAATTTCAATATTTAATTTAAAAGTTATGGTACAAGAAATTTTGTATACAAAGGCACTAAGTAGTAGGTCATTGGCATAAATGCTAGAAAATTTCACTTAATCACCTTAGATATATTGCTTATTCTTTCAGTATGTAATCAATATACTGTATCTCTCTCATGAATTTTCAATGAAGAAATGTAACTGTTGCTGGGTGTTACTTCTTTTGTGGAAGAGTTTCCATATATTTGCATATAATGGAAAGCATGACTTCATCTGCACCAGCTCCTATTGACAGTAATCTTGAGTCTCTGCAGAGACAAAGAATGGGTGAAAACATTTGTATGATACATCAGCTGAAAATTCATGCTGAACTGAAATGTTTCCTGCCCCTCCCCCCACGTTTAGTTACTACAAAGTTACTTTTCCTCCGGTTTTATTACACAGAAACGTACTCTAGCTAATATTGTACATACACATCAATCAGAATGAAGAAAGCTTTGCAGGTTGTTTGAAAAGAAAAACACAGCATTGCTTCAGCCATAGCCTAAAGTTTGGAAATGCAGTTTTCTTCAAGTATAATGCTAGCTCTGAATTTCAGTAACTTTGTTTCCCCTTCCAAGTAAAGCTTATGAAGGATTTACCCCTTTGTTACCTTCCTACAGCTTTAAAAATTTGCCAGAGAAACCTTTAAAGAGCAGCTTGGTGTTCTATTGTCTACACTGTTTGGATTGTCCAAGTTTGTTAGGCTAACACTTGAAATCTCCATGCTCACCAGGATGAAGGCTGCACTTTACAAAATGAACTGTGGCCCATCTTTTCTCTGGAAATGTGTCTGCAGGAGGTAAAAGGATTCTAGGGAGAAAAGGGATCTTGCATCCTTTAACTTTTCAGACATTCAGTGTAGTCTGTAATATTGAACTTCAGTGATCTCTGTAGTGAAGGGGCGCAATCGAACAGCAGCGGTGGTTCTGCAGAACACTGGGGGCAGTCCATTTTTGCACAATGACTTGGAAGTAAATACTACTACTTTAAAATACATCACGGTATCCAACATCCACCTGGATCTGATAAGACTATTTTTTAAGGCCTTACTTTTACTCAGTTTATCTTCCTGGAAGGGCCGCTCTAACCTTACTTACTTTTGAGTGAGAGGTTTCAGCAATATTAATTGAAAAGCTGGCTGTTACACCACTGTGCCATCCCCACCAGCGATGCCTAAATTCTCATAGCTACTCAGGCCGTAAACTGCCATGCCCCCTCTCTTTCCTATTTTCTTTGTAAATTTGATTTTTCCTGGGGAAAAAAATTGTTCTGCTAAACTACCACTCCTCAATTCAATGGTGACAGTGCGGTAATCAGACACCTATCAAGAAAAGAAGAAATTACTTAGTCATTCTAGATCAGATGTATACGTTCATAAGATTTATGGTCTGTGTGAACAACGGCATGAAAAGTTACACTGACTTTTTTTAACATTTTCTAAAAAACCCAAAGATAATGTGACAGCAAATGCTTAGTTATTCAAAGTAACAACTTAAAAATCACACTTATAATTTTATCTTTTACCAATAAAACTTTGCCCAGCAATAACTAAAAGGTATTTGAGGAAAAAAAAACACTTTTGGTTTTACCCCACTTTGCACATTTGGCAGCACCATTTACCGTCATTTTATCTGTTTCATATGCATAGCCAATAATCAATTTCCCCTGTTGCTTGCTGGGGTTTTACACACAGCAACTTGGGAAGAAAAACATTTAAAAAGCAGGAATGCAACACCGTAACAGTTGGCAGACGTTCGAGGTAGCTTGTAGTATTTGAAACTACTGTAAAAAAAATTGTGACTACTAGATTTCAAGTTGATTATAACCCTTTACAAATATAAATAGTTTCTAATTAAGTAAATTACTTAGTCACTGACAAGTAAAAAGTCATGTTATATTAAAATGAAATCTAAGTTTGTTGAATATCCAAATATGTAATATATGGAAGATGTCTGCCTATATAAAATGGGGATGTGTCCATGAAACAATTATATATCTGGAATCAGTGAGAGAAACTGATTTTCTCCTCCTCCTCTCCCCCCAAAAAAGAAAAGAAAAATCCTTACTATATCTCTTTTATTTAACAAATACTGAGATATAAGAAGTGAAACATCTGGGAAATGCATTATATAAAACCAGCAGGATGTGTCTGGTGAGGGCGAGTGGTAACTAGCCTTCATTAATTCCTTCTTCTAACGACTCTGTACGTTGGAAATACTTTTGTAGAATAAATGATTTAAGAACTATTGAACTTAAAGTGATAGTTAATAAAACAACTTGGCAGACAGGTTTGTACAATGTCCATTCCCTACCAACACGATTAAGCAATTTAAAAGCTGAATTTATTAAAGAGTTATCATAATGCATGATGCTTGCTGAAGTAATAGCAGACTGTCCTGTGTGTCAGGCACTAACACTGCTTACTAAGGATTACTTTGCAAACTAATTCTCATGGTATGACTGAATGGAAATGCCGAGCACTTACGGTAACAGCGGCTTGCTGCTGTACAAATGTCACAGTGATGTGAACTGATTACAGCAATGTCTGAGTAAAATGAAGAACTAGTATTAGGAGACTTGCTGCTTTGTTTATTAGTAGAGATTACAATGGATCACAGAGTAAACCTGTGTTTGTTCCTTCAGGTGATATTCTTACTTCACCTCTCTGGTGACTATGATTATCCAACCATGGAATTGTATTAGTTCATAACAAAATTCTGGAGCATGACCATCATCATTTAGGTCTATTTATAATGCTTTTCCTTTTGAGGTGGCAAGGATTTCTTTCTTTAATATTAGATGGCAGGCACAGGATAGATCCCAATAGGAAATGTGCTGGATTTGCCAGCTGGGGAGCAAATACATAACTACACTAGTCTGCTTAGTAGCTATCCTGGAATGGGCCCAGAACAGCCGTGTCTCAGAGTCAGACGGGTGCTCCCAGAAGTAGCAATAGTGCCAAAACCACAAGTTCAGAGGACAAATCAAACCCATACAAATGCATGAGATTTATTTCCATCCTCCACATAAATCCCACTCCTGTGGCATATGTAATACGAATGTATTACAGCACCACTGCCAATAGCAGCGTGTTCTGAAAAGGGCAGGAGGCTTGCAGAAAGATGCTCTGGGGAATGAAACACTTACACTGCTCCCAGCTCGGGAAATTGCCACATCACTACCTTGTGGTCAACACATCCGAGTTCTCTTTTTCAGCCAGCCCACATCAGGCTTGCCTCTCTGAAGCAGTAGTTCTACAGCATTTCTAACAAAGGGACGGCAGTTTTATATCAGATGTTTTTAAACAACATTTTCCTTCTTCTGTTGCATTGGTTTAACAGAAGAGGTTGTTAGCAATGAGACTGTTGACAGTTTATATCCCGTGCTCTGATGTAATTTTTAGTAAAAGTACTTCAAGAGCTTTATTTCTAGAAACAAAGTAACACGTTATAAAGAAGTAAACTTTTTATAACGTCCATTTTTTCAATTTTCCTATTGCCACTTTACACAGAAATGGTATATTTACTAATATCTTGACAGACCTATTCCACTAACACTTTGTTAGGCATCTTATTACGAGGATTTATATGCAAGCTACTATAGGCAGGAGAATTTAAGATCCATATTTTGTTTATGTAACAATACATACAGCATTAACGTCATTTGGCATATAGGCTATAACCATCCTCCAAAAGAATACTGGGTACTGGAGCCAGCATCCCACTTAAAGGATTATTGGCACCTCATAGAAAATACTCTACTTACAATTTTGCTCATTTCTATAGTCAGTATTTCTCTTCTCTCTGTTTTTATCATCTTTGCATGAATCTCAGTGGGCTCAGGGTGTATAGTTTGGCATCTCCCTTTTAAAAGTCCATGGCGTCTCTACAGGTAAAATTTACTCATGGTATGTAGGGCCGGTGCAAGGCCTTTTCACCTCTTAATTCCCATCCAAGGGGCTGTACTGAGGGAGCAGGGGGCAGAACTTCATTCCTCCACATATCTTGGAAAGGTCCTCTGACTTAGCCCCACACAGGTTGCTAGAGAAGACTACTGGGAGGTCAACCAGGGGAAGAGTTGTTGGAGCTGTGTGGAGTGTTGAGTTTCAAAAACAGGAGCCTAAAGGTAGACTCCTGAATCCACTTTTATGGTGGGGGGGGGGTGAAATTCTGTTGCTCTTTCATTTTTATTTTGGTTCTGTAATTTGTGTCAGGAGCACCTAGGATAGGCACCCCCTTGCTAATGGGGAAAGGACCTGTCATTAAGGTGTCTTTCTCTCTGGAGCTCCTGCCTTAGAGACATATAGAGCTAATGGTGAACTGTAGAAGGAGATGGAGTCACCACCACTCCCTTAATTTGAGCTTCAGACGAGCCTTGGGGGTAGACTGAACCACACAATTACTTTTAAAGCTGTGATCCTACAAAAGGGATCTTCTTCCATGTTCCTTGACTGTTACACCTGGGCAAAGTCACATTGGAGCCAATGAAACTCTGTGTCTGTGGATCCCCACTGCAGAATCAAGCAGGAGGATCAGAGCTGTGGCTTGTGTAACTCCAATGGAACTTCATTATTTACATCAACTGGGGGTCTGTTCCAGATTATTTACACTGCAGCAAAATTGTAAAGAGCAAACATCCCATGTAGAGTTTTTAATACTGCATATATTTGATCAAAGTTATTTAAAGCAGAGTCAAAACCTTTCACATTCTCAAACAGTGACTCACCTGTAAAGTCTGCTCACTAGCACCTCATTGGTGAATCCCATTCCTCCCCAGAACTGGAGGCAATTATCACTCAGTTCACGGGCTAGACGACCTGCCTTTAGTTTAGCCATTGAAGCAAATTTGGTCACATCATTGCCTCTTATATAGAGCACTAAAATAAAAGCACACATTCTACAGTAAGTCATTGACTGCAGTATAACCTCACTCCCAACACCCTTCCCATATTTTTCCAATCATGGCAATTGTTTCATATTAAGAGTATATTTCTGAAGCCAAATGTGGAAGCTTACCAACAGTCTGGTACAGCAGAGAGCGAACAAGTTCCACCTCAGTTGCTAATTCTGCCAGGCGAAAGTGCACTGTTTGGTTATGCAGTACTGGCTGGTTGTATATTTTCCGTTGGCGAGTATAGTCAATAGTTTCTTGTATCACATTTTCCATTGGTGCCAGGACTAGAGGAATCAAAGCACAGAACAGCAGCTGTTTTTACTCAAGGGTTTCTCAGGTATGTGGTGTGTGTGAGGTTTGTTAAAAAGGAAGACTTTTTTCTCCTCCCAGGTTGTGTAAAATAGGTACAATGAATAAACCAGTTGTTTAAAAATAAATTATTCTATGGGGCTAATTTGCTATTTATAGTTTCAATTCCCTACAGATGTTGGTCATTCCCATATGTCCTGAAGAAAGACTTTAGAATATATGTATGTATAAGCTGGAATACTAACAGCATCTTCTTTTCTATCCCTGCTGTCAATACCCTTGTCCATGCTTCAATAACCTCCTACCTCAATTACTGTAACCTTCTTCTCTCCATCCACCTCATTCCTTCTAGGCCATCCACATGGCACAGCTGCCAAACTCATCTTCCCTGCCCCATCACCAGTCTTTATGAGTCCCTTCAGGGACTTCACATCCCCTTCTGCATCACTTTCATGGCTACTCCTTGCTTCTGTCTCATTATTTGTCACTCATCACACCCATATAACCTTCTGTACATGATGGGACAACCTAAAGGAACCAAGAATTCTGAACTGTATACAGGAACATAAGAATTACTATACTCAATAAGACCATTAGTCCATAGAGTCCAGTGGCCTCAAAGGATGGTGTAAGAATCCTAGAGTGTTACCCTGGATTTGAGGGGTAGGAGTGTACTCCAGAATGTGATCATGCTAATTGCAATCCTATTATGTGCATTCAGCCACCATGAATTAATAAAATAGAACACCACATAGTATAGGGTTAATTTGAAAGCAGGCTTTTAGAGGCAAGGTCAAAACTAGCTGGCAATTTCTGCTAATCAGAATGGGAGGAGGGGAGAGAAAAAGTCAACAACTGAGACTGAAAGAAAATAAGTGGACGGAAAACCTTGAATCTGGGCACCTCTGATATAGAAGTTTATTATGATTAAGATTGTTAGGAATGTTTGTTGATAAGTAGTTTATTGAAAGTTAGGAAAAGTTATTATTTAGTAGGGGTCACTATGACCTATGTGTTTTGTAGAAGTTAGTTATAAAAGATTAGCTAATACAGTGTACGTGGAGCAATCCTCTGAAGCCATCTTGAGAGACATTTTTCCCGAAACTTTTTCTCCTCAGTGGGTGAGCAACTGGCCATTGTGAATCTGCTGTTAATTATTCAGTACTGTTCCAGATTTTAGGTAAATATTTGGGATGTTCTAAACTTATTGCTTATGTCTGTGTGTGCTTAAAAAAACTGCAGTTTTAGACAGAGCACCCTTACTTGCATTAATCTTTTATCAGATGGAATTGCTGTGTTCCCATTGATTTATTCTTGACACTGCCTGGAATGAAATAGTTAAGTTACCATTGCTTTGGGTTCTGAAAACCCTGGGTAACAACAGAAGACATATGTGGAACAATCTGCTCCCCTGTACATAATTTCCCATGGCTAGTCTTTCTACAACTCCTTAAACTAGAAGAAATGAACTAAGCTCTCTTCATTCTACTGATAATCAATGTGAAAGGTCATTTCTCGGGGATACAAAGGGGACATCCCCATCTACTTGCAAGCTGAACAATCTGCCTCAACAGAATGCAGGGCACCTCATGCCTATAGATTTATCGTTGTTTTCTAACTTGGCCCTGGCTGCATGACTCACAGACCTGAGCCACCATGCCCACATTAAGAATTTAGGAAGATACCATTCTACGTTCTTAGCACACATTAAACTTTCCCATTGCCTCCAAGTTCAATATAGCAATTAATAAATAAAAGAGATCTGCACTTTACTGTCCAGGTCCCCAATCTTACAGTGTGATCTGCTAGCATCTGTGGGACTCTGTAGGGGCCCATGTTGTCCTGAGGGCAACATGACAGATTTTTAAATTGAATGGAAGTGTTACATTATGAACAGAGAGGTGTGCTTCATTATTTTCTTCAAGAAAGCAAGAAACACAGCTACTTTTATTAATGTCTGATATATTTACTATACTATACACAAGTGGTTCTCAACTTGTGGCCCAATCAGCACACAGCTGTGGCCCATGTGACATCCTCAGGGTCATGCAGGTAGTATTGCATGAGGCCCACAATGGTAAATAGGTTGAGAACCACTGCTATACACCAACCATAAAGAACTCAAAGAAGACCCCACACCACAATTTACCCAGGAATTTAAGGATATCATCAAATCCTTCCCCAAACAACTCAAAGAGAAACTCTACAACCTCATTCCCCCCAAATCCACCCCAGAGAACTTCTATATGCTTCCCAAAATACACAAACCAGGGAACCCAGGCAGACCCATCATATCTGGCCACAGCACTCTGTCTGAAGGAATATCAGGACTCATAGAACCCATCCTCCAACTACTCACCACACAAAGGGCCAGCTTCCTCCACCACACAACTGACTTCCTCCAGAAACTCCACAACGTTAATAACCTCCTCAGAACACCATTCTTGCCATTATGGATATCACCACCCTATAACCAACATCCCTCACAATTATAGCATTGCTGCCTGCCTCAAATATTTACAAGATAATGGACAACCCTCAGATATCCACCCCAAACACACCATCAAACTCATCCATTTCATCCTCACCCATAACAATTTTACATTCACCAACAAACACTTTGTCCAAACCATGGGAACAGTGATGGGTAGTAGGATGGCTCCACAATATGCCAACATCTTAATGGGACACCTTGAGGAAGAATTTCTGGACAAATGCAACACAAAACCAATGATACACCTGAGGTACGTTCATGATATTTTCATTTTCTGTACCGATGACATTCATTCCATCATAGATTTCCACAACTTCAATAACCACCACACATCCATCAAATTCTCTCTAGAACCCTCCCACACTAGCATCAACTTCCTGAACACCACAATCAGCTTCAACAATGGAACCCTACAAACAACTATATGCAAGAAATCCACACATAATCACACCTGCTCTCACAGATCTAGTAACCACCCAAACACACCAAGAAATTTATGTACAGCCAGGCACTCAGATACCACAGAATAGACTCGGAGGAGAAAAACTGGGATATACACCTTAACACACTTAAAACTGCCTTCCCCAAACAAGGATACTCCACCAGAGAAGTAGATCACATCATGGAACAGGCCACCCGAGTACCCCGAGAAAGCTGCTTCCATACAGAAATAAAACCCCCTCCAACTGCACACACCTAGTTGCCACTTACCACACCCCAAACTGGAACCTATACAGGGTATCATCAAACAATTACAACATATACACAATGGGGACCACATTCTGAAAGAAACCTTTCCTGAACCCCCTCTTTTAGCCTTCAAACAACCCCCAACCTCTCCGAGCTCATCATCAGAAGCAAGCTCTCCACAGACTAGGATATACCAACTCAAAGTGGCAGCAGCCCCTGCCAGAACAAGAAATGCAAAGCCTGTAGGCATATCTCCACTGCTCTGATGATCAACATCCCCACAACATACCTTTCAAGATCCATCAGTCCTACGCTTGCCTATCACAACATGTGGTGTACCTCATCCAGTGCACTAAATGCCCCAGTAGCAACTGTGTGGGTGAAACCAGACAATCACTATGCTCTCAAATGAACTCTCACTGAAAAATGATAAAAGACAAAAACACTCTATCACCTAGGGGTGAACACTTTTCACAACGCGATCACTCTGACCTCCCAGTTCTCATTCTCAAAGGAAATCTGCACAACACTTTCAAAAGACAAGCCTAGGAACTTCAATTCATAACATTGCTAGACACTAAAAAATACCAACTGAATAGAGACACTGGATGACACTTCACCTTGAATGGTCTCTTGAAATGTGTGTTAACTACTTATGCTAAACAATCTGTTCCACCTTGTATTTAGCTGACACACTCTGAGGCTATGGCTACTCTGGCACTTTACAGCGCTGCAACTTTCTCGCTCAAGGGTGTGAAAAAACAGCCCCCTGAGCGCAGCAAGTTACAGCGCTGTAAAGCGCCAGTGTAAACAGTGCTCCAGCGCTGGGAGCAGCAGTAAGCTAATCCCCTCATGGAGGTGGAGTACCAGCAGCGCTTTGAAGTTTCGAGTCTAGCCACGGCCTGAGTACATTTTCCAGACCTGAAGAAGCGCTCTGTGTGATTCAAAAGCTTGTCTCTCTCACCAACAGAAGTTAGTCCAATAAACAATATTACCTCTCTCACCTGGTCTTTGTGACACACTTGGCAGAGAAAGAGAGAAAGGAATGTTTAATAATTTGGGACCAAATTTTGATTTGGTAAAATAAGATTTTTATAAAACATAAGGTCAATAAAAACATTTCCAGAAAATTATTCTTTTTGTTCTATTTTTAATATAAATTCCAATGGAAACAGATTAAAACAAAATTCTTTGAAGATGTGCTACCTCCTCAGGCATACAAACTATGGATTAGGCTATCAGCTAGACTTTGACCTGGTCTATGCTTTATAGGAGCAATTTTGTGTCCAGAAATAATTGCATCTGCATTGAACTGCAAGGGGACACTTTACAAGATAGACTTCAAACTTCTCGTTTGTGGGTCCCAACAAGTGATTAGATTATCTAGAAATGTTTACTCCTGTAAAGATGGAGGCTGGTCCTGAAAATCTGCCCCTATTTAGAAAATAAAATATAATTTTACATGTAACTTAGGCCCAGTTCTGTATTTGGTTTCCCATGGTTGGATCCCCACTCCCATGCAGATCCAGTGGCAGGATTGGAGCCAGAAGTATGAATATATTTTTAATATAGTTTTTAACCTGGGTGTCCTTTAAAAAAATGAAAAGGAAATACACACTACTCTGTCAACTAATGTTTCTCTAACTCCCACAAAAAGTCTTTATCAGCACATTACAGGCATCACATTACTTTTTTAGGCTGAGCTACAGGATCACGTACTTAAAAAATATCCCCCAAATGAAAAATTGTTTCCAAGGCTGTGCTAATTTGGTTGACTTTGTTTTCAGAGAAATTCTGTCACAGATGTTTTTCAACAACATTAATCTCTCTACAAAAAGCTGCCTGGCTTCATCATGCCTACCAGGAAATTTCTGTGAACATCTGTCACCTTTCTCATAGCAGGTCTCTTTTCCCTATTTCACTGTTATTTCCACAGAAAAAGTGTAATTTAATCCTCCCTCCTTATTTTGATTTCTCAGCCACCTTCTTTTGTTTGTCTTTTATTTCAATGTCCATATTACATTCTAAACTTGGAGGAACTTTCTATTAAGTTTTATAGAGAAAATTTGCACACCATACCTACAGAATGGGAGACTATATCCTGAAAAGCTGTAACTCTGAAAAGTATTTAGGGGTCATAGTGGACAAGAAACTCAACATGAGCTCCCCATGCAATGCTGTGGCAAAAGGGGCTAATGCAATACATGGATGTATAAGCGGGAGAAACAAGTAGTAGGAAAGTGATTTTACCTTTGTATATGGCATTCGTGAGACTGATACTGGAATAGTGCATACATTCCTTGGGTCAACATTTTAAAAAGGATGTTGACAAATTGGAGAGGGGGCAGAAAAGAGCCACAAAAATAACTTTAGGGTTGCAAAACAGCTTTACAGTGAGAAACTTAAGGAGGTCTACGGTAACTCCTCACTTAAAGTCATCCCGGTTAACGTCGTTTCGTTATGTTGCTGATCAATTAGAGAACATGCTCATTTAAAGTTGCGCAATGCTCCCTTTTAACGTCATTTGGCAGCCGCCTGCTTTGTCCACTGCTTGCAGGAAGAGCAGCCCATTGGAGCTAGCTGGTGGGGGCTTGGAACCAGGGGGACCGGCAGCCCCCCATCAGCTCCCCGTTCCCCTAAGTTCCCTGTGCGGCAGCTGCCCAGCAAGCCTGCTGGCAGTTCAGCTGTCCCTCCCCCCACTGCCATGTACTGCTCCTGCCCTTTGCCTTGGAGCTGCTCCCTGGAGCCTCCTGCTTGCTGTGTGTGTGTGTGTGGGGGGGGATATGAGGGAGGCTAATGTCAGGGTGTCTCCCTCCCCCCTGCTCCTACACCCCGCTTACCCCATCCATAGAGCGGAGCGGGGGGAACACGACAGGGCTCAGGACAGAGGGAGCTTGGGCAGCATCTGCTGTCTCAACTTGCTGATCTACTTAAATGGCAATGTACTTAGAGTGGGGTGAGTGTACTTAAAGGGGCAATGCGCAGCTCTCTCTCTCTCACACACACACACACGGTGTGTGTCTCTGTCTGCCATGCTGTCTCCCGTCCCTCCATTCATGCTGCCTTCTGGAGTATAAGGCTACATTAACAACAATGGGTTAACCCTTGAGGGCTCAGACGATTTCTAGTTCATCATTTAGCAGCAAAGCATTCCCTGGGAAATATCCCACCCTCTGACTTCACCACCTCAACCAAGCTTCACAATCATCATCGCTGTGTACCAGTATTAAATTGTTTGTTTAAAACTTATACTGTGTGTGTATATATATATATAATATAGTCTTTTGTCTGGTGAAAATCCCCCCCCCCCACTATTTACATTAATTCTTATGGGGAAATTGGATTCGCTTAACATCATTTTGCTTAAAGTTGCATTTTTCAGGAACATAACTACAACTTTAAGCGAGGAGTTACTGTATCTGTTCAGTTTATCAAAGACCAAACTGAGAAATGATTTGATCACAGTGTATAAGTACCTTCATAAGGAGAAAATATCTGGTACCAAAGGGCTTTTCAGTATAGTGAAGTAAGGCATAACAAGAACCAATGCCAATGCCCGGAACCTGAAGCCAGACAATCTAATCAGAAATAAGGCACACATTTTTAACAATGAGGGTGATTAACCACTGGAACAAATTACCAAGGGAAGTGGTGGATTTCCCATGTCTTCAAATAAGACTGGCTGCCTTTCAGGAAGTTATGCTTCAGCCAAAACCACAACTTACTGTGCTCATTACTGGAATAACTGGATGAAATGCAATGGCGTGTGATACACAGGAGGTCAGACTGGACAATCTTGTGGTCCCTTCTGACCTTAAACACTATGGCTCTGCAATGTAATTCAAAGTTTCCCTTCCCTTCTGCTTTGATGTGGCAGGAAAGTGGTTAAAATTTGAGTGGCATTTCCAGTGGGACAGCTGTTGGAATGTTCACTCATCCCTGTGGAGAGAGGGGAAAGCCAGCTCTTCAGTTACTGTGGTAATTATGAGAACAAGTCATAAGAGAGATCTGCAAATTAAAATTTAAAAATTAATTGACAAGATTTTGATGGGGACAAAGCTGCCTTTTCCTTGCATACAATCCCCAAGGGATAGATGGTAACTGCTGTGTAATGACATACTAATTAATTAAGAAAAAAAGCTTCTGTATGGCTTTGATGGGACTGGTAGAAGAGCAGGATGATACAAATATCTGCAGGAAGACTCTTGGCACAGCCAGACTCTTTTGCCTTTTGGGGGGCGGCGGCAGGGGTGGTGGTGGTGGACACTTTGTCTTTTAAACTTCAGAAGCAAGCCTTTGTCTGTGTTATGGACAGAATTCTGCAGTTGATCCCAGTGGCTAAGGGACAGCTTGTGACTGACTTTGTGGCTATGCAAAACTGAGAAGATGGAGAAAGGAGTTACTCCCAGCCCACGGTATAGACACAGTCAAGATTCTTGCATTCTTTGGGTGAAATTCACCTCTGTGCAGAAGGCCAGCAGAAAGCTGAACAGGAAAAATCCAGCTTTTTCCCTCTAGCCCTGGGCTGGAGGAGGCATACTCAGTCGCTCTGATAGGATGGTGCATGCGCAGTCTGGTCAGCACTAAGAACTAGGAGAGGCTGCGGCATGCTCAGAGAGGGTGGAATCTTTAGAGATACACCTCCACGAACTTGCTTTGATCCGCCGGAGCACGCAGCCCTCCCAACCCCCCCAGAGTGCTGCTTTACCGCGTTATATCCGAATTCGTGTTATATCAGGTCGTGTTATATCGGGGTAGGTGTTAAGCTCTAGCAAATCACTACTGAGCACATGCAAACTGTGATTTCTCAGAGACTTATTACTTGGCCAAATTTAGGCAGATTTCCATGGGGCTGGCAAAAAGGCATATCCTTCACCCACTACCAAATTTCAAGTCCCTGCTCCAAAGTCTGAGGATGCTAGAGCTGTTCAAAGAAAAGGTCACCAGATTTTTTTTTTTTTTTAAGATGAGCCAAGCAGCCTATTTTTTCCTAACATGCTCAGAAATGGCAGAACCATTTTGGACAACATTTTCCAGAAGAACTGAGTCTGAATACAGATGCCCAGCATGTAAAATTTCAGCCTGAACAGTTAAAGTTGGACAAAGTTGGACAAAGTTATAAGCAACTGAAAACAGTGTCATATAATGGGATACACTGGGCAATCTTAATAATAGACAGAGCTACCAGTCCTGTCTAAAATACCTTTACCTAACTTTGAAATTTTAGTAAAGATAATCCTATTAGAGTGGGCCAAATAATTTTTCACTTGACCAGAGCTCAAAGAGCCGGGAAGTAAATATTGTAAAAGAGTGAATGGTTCAGGAGGCTGGTGAAGGGACGCAGGTTTGATTCTGTCCTGCATTAGTAATGACTGAAATTGATACCATTTGATTACTATTTGGTAGTCCAAGTTAAGTTAATTATTAATAATAGTCAGCACTTGTGTGGCACTTTATGCACTAATAAAGTAATAATAAATGCTGGCTATCACAATCAGTTCTCAGTCAATAAGTGTCTGCACCTCCACAAAACTTAAAGGAGGCACCATAAAAACAACAGTCAGACAAACAAAAAAAGCCCTCCATTTGCTTCTGCTTAAGTTCTGCAAAATTCCCATGGACTCCATTGGGAGCAGGAGCAAGCTCTAAAAGGGTCTAGAGACCAGGGCCACCCAGAGGATTCAGGGGGCCTGGGGCAAAGCGGGGGAGCGGACATACTCACCTGGCGGCGCTCCGAGTCTGCGGCAGTGGCGGGTCCTTCAGTCGCTCCGTGTCTTCGGCAGCACTGAAGGACCCACCGCTGAAATGCCGCCGAAGACCCGGAGCCACTGAAGGGCCCCCCGCCGCCGAAATGCCGCCGAAGACCCGGACTGCCGCCAGGTAAATAAAAAGGTGCCTCTAGCCAGGAAAGGGATTGCCCCACTTGCCCCCCCCTCTGGGTGGCCTTGCTAGAGACTAAGCCACACTCACTCCCACAGAAGAGGCCTGCCAGTTCAGCGTTGAGACGCAGAGGCAGAGGCAGAGCAGCACGGGGAAATTTGTCCTGCCACTGATTATGCTGTACTGGTATCAAGGTGAAATAGAGGATTTGAGATGGAGAGCTATTAAAGAAGAGCACCTTTACACTAAATTTTCTGAAGAAAAAACAGAAAATTATAACTTCTCCATTACAGGCAGTTTCAGAAGGCAGCCTTCTGGTAAATCCATGTTTGCTATTTTCCATGTGTATTATGATAATCTTTGTATTCCACTGGCAGTCCACACACAATGCTGCTGCATTTTCATTTTTCCTCATGCTGTCGTCAGAAGGCTCCAAGAAAAACAAACAAAGAAACAAAAATAACTCCAAACCAAACCCTAACCAAATAACCAAAAAACAAACAACAAAAACCCTGCAGTGCCTCACTAGTAGTATCCAAAGGTTACGTTCTTTCCATTTCATTTTTATTCCAGCTATACAAAGAAAAAGTTCTCTATGTTTAGACTATGACCAATCACCACCAGGAAAGTAAATTTTGTTAGTAATTTTGTAAGAGTGAGTCCTATCTCTTGCCAGGAGTACCGTTGGTGACTTACTGCTGGCTACTGCCCATAAACGCTCTTCTTGGAATTGCAACATCTGGTATGTAAAGCCCATTCCTTCTTCCCCAATGAGGTATTTGCTGGGAACTCTGACATCTTCAAAAAAGATCTGTGCTGTGTCTGATGACCTCATACCCATCTTGTCTATCTTTTTAGCAACGTGAACACCTAAAAATAAAGATGGATTAGGAAGGATACTGGGAATAAGAGTCTAGGGTATATAATTATACATATTAATTTAACAAAAAAAAGAGTTCTGTACTAATGTTTGCAAATTTGAAAATTTCTATGCTTAGGCTACAATAAAATACTAAATTTAGGAAAACATGAAAGTGTCTTAAACTTAACCACAGCATTTCTACCCTGTAAGAACACCACTATTTTAAAATGGGAAATCAGAATTCTCATAATCCTAAAGACCTTACTTCTCATAATCCTAAAAGATTAATGATTTGCTAGTAGAAATGGCCTTTATTTTAATGGCCCTCTAGAAATCTAGCAGTATCAGGTTAGCTTTTATGTTATTTTATACTGTATACAATGCAGAAATTAGTGTAACTTTTTGAATGACAGAACTGTAGTAAAGGCAGTAATAGATATTTAAGAATATAAACGTTTTATCTCTGTATTTTGTAACCTATGAGTTATCTTTCAATTATATGAGCAGTTCCCAATTCATAAGTATCTGCAAATTAGTCTCACATAATGTACAGGTTGTCATATCAACTCATTTTCAGCATTAGTGAAATTAGGTCCAAGACTTTCCTTTCCCTCTCTCAGTGTACTATGTTGCAATGATCGCATTTTTCTGGAAAGAAGGTACTTGTCTGGTCAAAACTGTCTCTCTCTCTCCAGTGACATTAAAAAGTCACATACATACATATGGAATACAATGGAGGCTTTCAGCAACTAACACAAGCTATTCTCTCATTTTCTTCTGCCAGCTAGCAGTGACTATTTTGCAGTTGGCCAGTTAGATTTAAATCACTTGAAATTAGTCCCCAAACAGTGTCAAAGGCATAGAGGAATTTTTTTTCTTTTCACATGAGAAAAAAGAACATTTCTGCCTCTGGTAGTCTTGAGTGGCATGTAAATGTATATGGCTCATTATTTAACCCTCCTGAGAGCATCGCTCTTGACTCTTTATTAATTGCTCTTTTATGAAAAGAGTTTAAGCATCAGATGTCAGGGAAAATGCGGTTTGGTCCACATTAAAACCCTTATTCTCACTGTTGAGCTGCCATAAAAGCAATCTCACTGAAGTCCAACACCTCATCAAGGTGTGAAATTTATTCTTGCACAGATGGACCAATGCACCACTTCAGAGGCGCATATGCATTAGGTGGTGAATTTCACCTAACATATATAAGATTTGCACAATCTAATTTCAAATAGCATCTTCTCTACAACTATGGTATCTTGCCAGGCTGTATCATTCACTCACTCAAACAAGGAGATCCAAAACTAAACAATATGAAAACTCCTCCTTTTTTTGGCATATAGAGAGCTTTACTCCAGGAGGTGGGCCCAAATCCATAATTTTATTTAGCGTTGCCTAATAATCCATGTCCATAGCAGACGTGATGTCAGATTAGGTTGAAATAAATGTTGTGCTCTTCCAACCACAGAGTTAGCAGTGGCTTGTGTAACAGTAAATGACAAACACTATGTTAATGCAATAGTAAAATTGCATGGTTAAGCAACTAAAGCTTTAGAAATGATAAAATTAAAATTGAAAGCATTACCTTAATGTTCCCACCTTATGTATTAATGCACAATCTTTATTTACATGATTACACACTATGATTCAAAGAATAGCATTTCTCATATGTATTCTTTATATAACAAACACATATATTACCATCTTGTATTTTGTTATTGTATTATTATATATGTAACATCTTGTATTATGTATTACTGTGTGTATAGCTAACGAGGCCACAAAAGTATTTTTTATTAAAATTGCACAATATAATATTTGAACATATCACAGATAAAATATTGTATACTGTTATATAGTAATAGTGAAAATGTGCTCACATATAGGGTGGGAGTGGGGGAGGACGAGAATCCAGGACAGCATTTGTGAACCCTCTCCAAGATTAAAACACTGGATATTATGATATTATTGTTCAGAGTTTTGCTTCAATCTGTTTTTAATGATGTTTTGCAAGGTATTAATTTTGTCCTTGGCAATTACTTAACTTATCTGTTTCCACAGTAGCTTATAAACTACTCTAACAGAAGCCTATTCATAGACTTTTTAAAACAATATTTCTGGCCAGAAGAACCCTTTATGTTACAGTAGCTTTGGCATCAAAGGCTGAAGTCTGCAAAATATTTAATTTCCTCCCTTTGTCCCTTTCTGTTCATTCATTCATTCTGTACCTATCATTTAATATTTCAGAGTGACATAGAATCATAGGACTGGAAGGGACCTCGAGAGGTCATCTATTCCAGTCCCCTGCACTCATGGCAGGACTAAGTATTATCTAGACCATCCTTGACAGGTGTTTGTCTAACCTGCTCTTAAAAATCTCCAGTGATGGAGATTCCACAACCTTCCTAGGCAATTTATTCCAGTGTTTAACCACTCTGACAGTTAGAAGTTTTTTCTAATGTCCATCCTAAACCTCCTTTGCTGCAATTTTAGCCTAGTCTTGTCCTAATCTCAGAGGCTAAGGAGAACAATTTTTCTCCCTCCTCCATAAAACAACCTTTTATGTACTTGAAAACTGTTATCATATTCCCTCTACGCCAGTGGTGGGCAACTTGCAGCCCATCAGGGTAATCCACTGGCGGGCGTCAGACTGTTTGTTTACATTTGTACAGCCATCCGCAGCTCCCATTAGCCGGGAACAGCGAACCGTGGCCACTGGGAGCTGTGAATGTAAACAAATGTAAACAAATGGTCTGGCAGCCCGCCAGCAGATTACCCTGACGGGCCACATTCAGCCCACAGGCCACAGGTTGCCCACCACAGCTCTAAGTCTTCTCTTCTCCAGACTAAACAAACCCAATTTTTCAATCTTCCCTCATAGGTCACATTTTCTAGACCTTTAAACATTTTTGTTGCTCTTCACCAGACCTTCTCCAATTGGTCCAGATCTTTCCTGAAATATGGTGCCCAGAACTGGACACAATACTCCAGCTGAGGCCTAATCAGCGCAGAATAGAGCGGAAGAATTACTTCTCGTGTCTTGCCCACAATACTCCTGTTAATACATCCCAGAATGATATTTGCTTTTTTTTTTTTTTTTGCAATAGTGTTACACTGTTCACTCATATTTAGCTTGTGATCCATTATGGCCCCCAGGTCCCTTTTCGTAGTACTCCATCCTAGGGAATATTTGCTTGGTTACTTTATTTGACAAAGTAACACTGATTTGAGGACAGGTTACATTCTCTCCATAAGATTTTATATCATATGCTGTAAAACACAATAAAAAGAAAACTGTAAGAAAAACAAATCAGTGCTTTTACCAGGTAGGTTCATTGGTAGACATATAAGAGATTTATTTTGGTGGGGGAGTCCTTCACTGGAATTTGCCAGCAAGCACATCCAGTCAGCTTGACATCCTGAAGTAATCCACATTTTGCCACCATTTATGACATAGTCATCCCCTTTTCTTACTGCTGTTGTTTTGATACCTATTTAAAAACAAATGTGAAATCAGAGGTTCATTTCACATGGGAGGGATCAGGTGATTGAAGTGTGATTGGTAGCGTTAGTCCCTCAGTCACATCAGCAGTCAGACAGCTAGCATTCACTCATTGCTCAACAACTGTTGAGAGTCATGGAAGCAAATGCTAAAGATACCATAATTGTTCATGTGTCTTCATTTAAGTTATATTTCAGATTAAAAAATACCAAGTACCACAATAGGATTGTGCACACAACCTTTACGTTTGAATGACCACTCTGATCTACTGCATTTTAGGTAATCTAAAGGAAAAAGATGAATGAAATGAAACCAATGAGAAATGTGGGGAACCAGATCATCTAGGCCAGCGGTTCTCAACCAGGGGTGCATGTGCCCCTGGGGGTACACACAGATCTTCCAGGGGGTACATCAACTCATCTAGATATTTGCCTAGTTTTACAACAGGCTACAGAAAAAGCACTAGTGAAGTCAGTACAAACTAAAATTTCATACAATGACTTGTTTATACTGCTCTCTCTATATACACTACAATGTAAGTACAATATTTATATTCCAATTGATTTCTAATTATTAGAGCTGTCAAGCAATTAAAAAAGTAATCGTGATGAATCGTGCTATTAGAAAAATGAATCGTGAGTAATCGCACAATTAACTGTGTTGTTAAACAATAATAGAATACCATTTATTTAAATATTTTTGGATGTTTTCTACATTTTCAAATATATTGATTTCAATTACAACACTGAATACAAAGTATACAGTGCTCACTTTATATTTATTTTTATTACAAATATTTGCACTGTAAAAAACAAAAGAAACAGTATTTTTAATTCACCTAATACAAGTACTGTAGTGCAATTTCTTTACAATGAAAGCTGAACTTACAAATGTAGAATTATGTACAAAAAAATAATTGCATTCAAAAATAAAACAATGTAAAACTTTAGAGCCTACAAATCCACTCAGTCCTATTTCTTGTTCAGCCAGTCGCTCAGACAAACAAGTTTGTTTACATATGCAGGAGATAATGCTCCCCGCTTCTGGTTTACAACGTTACCTGAAAGTGAGAACAGGGGTTTGCATGGCATTGTTGTAGCTGGCATCGCAAGATATTTATGTGCCAGATGTTCTAAACATTCATATGTCCCTTCATGCTTCAACCACCATTCCAGAGGACATGAGTCCATGCTGATGATGGATTCTGCTCAATAACGATCCAAAGCAGTGCAGACCAATGCATGTTCATTTTCATCATCTGAGTCAGATGCCACCAGCAGAAGGTTGATTTTCTGTTGTTGGTGGTTCAAGGTTCTGTAGTTTCTGCATCAGAGTGTTGCTCTTTTAAGACTTCTGAAAGTATGCTCCACACCTTGTCTCTCTCAGATTTTGGAAGGCACTTCAGATTCTTAAACATTGGGTTGAGTACTGTAGCTATTTTTAGAAATCTGATATTGGAACCTTCTTTGTGTTTTGTCAAATCTGCAGTGAAAGTGTTCTTGAATCAAACAACATATGCTGGGACATCATCCTACACTACCATAACACAAAATATATGGCAGAATGCAGATAAAACCATGGAGAAGGAAACATACAATTCTCCTCCAAGGAGTTCAGTCAGAAATTTAATTAACATATTTTTTTTAAACAAGTATCATCAGCATGGAAGCATGTCTTCTGGAATAGTGGTCGAAGCATGAAGGGGCATATGAATGTGTAGCATATCTGGCATGTAAATACCTTGCAATGCCGGCTCCAAAACTGCCATGCAAAGGCTTTTTTTCACTTTCAGGTGACACTGTAAATAATAAGTCGGGCAGCATTATCTCCTGTAAATGTAACCAAACTTCTTTGTCTTAGCGATTGGCTGAAAAAGAAGTAGGACTGAGTGGACTTGTTGGTGCTAAAGTTTTATACTGTTTTGTTATTGAGTGAAGTTATGTAACAAAAAAAAAATTCTACATTTGTATATTGCACTTTCACAATAAAGCGATTGCATTACAATACTTGTATGAGGTGAATTGAAAAATACTATTATTATGTTTGTCATTTTTACAGTGCAAATATTTGTAATCAAAAATAATATAAAGTGAGCACTGTACACTTTGTATTGTGTTGTAATTGAAATAAAAAAAATGAAAATGGAGAAAAACATCCAAAATATTTAATAAATTTCAATTGGTATTCTATTGTTTAACAGTGCGATTAAAACTGCAATTAATCGTGATTAATTTTTTTAATCACAATTAATTTTTTTGAGTTAATCGCCTGAGTTAACTGTGATTAAATTGACAGCCCTAATAATTATATGGTAAAAATGAGAAAGTAAGCAATTTTTCAGTAATAGTGTGCTGTGATACTTTTATGTCTGATTTTGTAAGCAAGCAGTTTTTAAGTGAGGTGGTACTTGGGGGTACGCAAGCAAATCAGACTACAGAAAGGGGTACAGTAGTCCGGAAAGGTTGAAAGACACCGATCTAGGCTGCCCTAAAGTCAGTCCCACTGGTCACTGGAGTATTTCCCCTGCCTAAAAGGAACTTTGTGTGAAACAGAGCCACCATAGTAACGTGGCCAAGGCTCCCTTATGCCTGATTGATCCTTGCTTGCCATTTGGAACCATTGGCAGCTGGTAAGTACAAGAGTAGCTTTATACCGGGAACCAGACACCCTGCTCCCAGGACTGGGTGAGCACAGAGGTGTCTGAAGGCCTCCTTTGCACCCCACATTCCTTTCCTCAGCTGCACTGAGTGTTCCTCCTCCTCTTCAGTTAAACAGAAAGACCTCTTAAGAATAAAAACAGATTACCTTTGATTTTCCAAAGTGTTATTCCAAGTGTATTATGCCAATCAAATTAGATGATAAATAACATGTACCTAAGCAGAGAATTTAAGTCACCAACTATCTGCACCACTCCATCTCGAAATCAAAACCATATTTAGAAAGTTCTGATATTGATTTAATTTAACCAGAAAGGCATTTGTTAAAATAATTAGTCAATGCTGTGTTTCCTCTGCTAGTTACTTCAAGTTAATTTGCTTCCTATTACTGGAAATAAAACTACTGATGATAACAGTGAACTTTCTTACAAACACAGCCAATTTACTGGAAAGAAAATGATGGTGGATGGTACAGAGGGATTTAGGCATATCATTTCCATTACTGTTATTGGGACTAAACCCCCACATGTAACATTGAATAATGATCCTGGAGATATATTTGTCTTTAGAAATCAGAAATCAAAATGTAATCCGTGTTTTTGACAGAGCAAATATTCTAGAAACTAAACATTTTACATGGTTTTATTGACCAAGAAACTTCACCCAACATGAGATATAATCTCATTAGCCCTGTCTGCAGGAGAAATTTGTACCATTATATCTTCTACTACTTCAGATGAACCACTGTAGTTTGTAAGAGAGTTGTGTGTCTAAACTAACCATATTGGCCTGTGTAAATCATGTTCACTGTGTCCACAAACAGCACCACTTCCAACCACTGCAGTACCAATTCATTGTGGGTTCCTCTCCCACAGGTCACTGAAAAAGGGTGTTGTGGGAATAGCAATCCATATGTGGAGATGTGATGTATCAAATTGTTTTTCTGCAAAGCACATTCCATTTCATTGTTCAAGAAACAGGTTGCTTTATGCACTGAACAATGTAATGGCTTGTCTACATGGAGAGTTATTCCAGAATAGCTATTCTTAATTAACTATTCCTGATTAACTTCATGTGTTGGTGCTCTTATTCTAGAATAATAGTGCCTTATTCTCAATCCATTTTGTTCTGGAATAAGAGCGTCCACCTATGGAGTTAATCAAGAATAGTTATTCTGCTTTAAATTCACACCCTATCTTTTTCCAGATTAACTTTCATATGTAAATACATCCTTAATTTATAACACAGTCTTTAGGTACTGAAACAAGAAAAGGTGTATGACTACAGACACTGACTACAGAAAACTTGTATGCGCAACATGACAAACTACATTAGCTCTAAACACTACAGGAGGCATTTTACACTGCAGAGAGTGGGAGTTGCAGGAGTGTTGTGGGATTGTGCTGGAAGGTCATACTGCAACAGTGAAGATAAAATGCCAGGGCTTTCAGTACATATTAGCATTGAAACAGTTCAGAGCAGAATACAGTGGTGGTAAGATTAGCTTTGAACAAATGCAATGGCAATCGTGCTGGCAATCCCGTTGCACAGTTCCAAGCACTCTTGTATGTTTGGACGAGAGATGTGTTGCAAGGAGGGAAGGTGCTGGCAGTGTTCATTCTCTAGCACAGACAAGGCTAGTGAAGTGAAACTGAACAAGTGTAATAAGTAAATAAAGACAAAAGGGCAACCAGTAAATAAAGACAGCAAAACTCGAGGGTCAGTATGAAATGCATCTGTAAAATTTCTTCCTTGACTTTATAAAATTATACTTTTGTTTGAAAATAATTTTAAGCATATTAACCTTCTCCTGTTAATCTTTCACAAGATTACTATCTGCCCTAACTTATTTAGATAGTGGAGTCAGTTGAAAAGTACAATTCACAGCAGAAACCGCAGTGAAGGAGTCACTGCTTGTGAAATCATAGAGGAAATGGAAGAAACTCAGCATTATGATACATTAATGCAGTTTCCAGCCGAATGCCCAATATCTTCCAGTTGTCACCACTGTAAACAAGTTCAGATTTCCATTAGTAGGTGTTGCAAGTGTTATGTCTATATCAGTAGACTGTGCTGGTCTAGGGCCATTTTCTGCAATATGGAGAGTTAATGCATTCAGTCTCTTCAGGCACAGAATACTTTTCTTTTGAACAGTGGGCCAGATTCAGCAGTGATGTAAAGAATGGCACCTCCCCACATTATTTTATAATCTCGTGTTAGTTGTGCTTTCTTTTATTCTCTCATGAGGAAGTAAATCACACTAGGTTCACACATCTGTTGAATGACAAATCAGTGCAAATTACACTACTTTACCACTTAAAGCCACTTACACCCCTTTCTGACCAGTTTATGGGAAAGTAAAATTTACACTAATATTTACATTACTGCTGAATTTGGCTCAGAGGCTTCCATGGTCTTATTGGTCTGTTCCCCTTTTCCAACCTTGCCCATCCTAGTCATTTTTCCTAGAAATTTCCCACCAATGCCATCATAGTAGTCGCAATGAGGGGGAATCCAGATAAACAGGGTACTGACATTTTAATCACTATGTCATCTAAGTTTTGCTCCAGTATGTTAGCTTTAGCAATCCTAGGCATAATCAGTTTGCTTACTTGCAACATCTGACCCTGCTCCAGGTTCACTGACTCCTAAACAAGCCACTACTTCTCCAGCTATAGTTGGTACAAGGAACTGTTGTTTCAGCTCATCAGAACCAAATCTGCAATGAAAGAATGGAAACACAGACGGTTAAAGGCTTTAGAAGGGGAGTTATGCATATAAAATCTAGTCTTTCTTGGTGAAACGCACTCCACCCACGTAACACTTAAATTATTTATCTCTATGTAGGTGGTGTGCACAGAGAAAAATCCACACTCCAAGCCCAAAGATGGGATAGAGATCCTTCAAACTCACATTCCAACCTCTGGCTGGAACAGCAGCCACAACTACTTTGTACCCACTGTATTGGGGGTGTCCAAATCTGTGTAAATGTGGATCCAATGGCCCCACCCCAGCCTTCTGTGGCAGTCTACATTGGGCTGGCATCAAGACCGTTTCCTGTGGTTGCCAACCCTCCAGGATTGGCCGGGAGTCTCCCGGAATTAGCATTGATCTCCCGGTGTAACTACTGAAAGCAATCTGAGAGGTTTTAATAGAATATTTTAAGAAAATGACATTATGTCATGTTGGGAAAAAAAATCTCCCGGAATAGCTTCAGTCAGAATTGGCAACCCTACCATTTCCTCAGTGTGCCTTCCATACCACTCAAACTGCAGACTCTTTTGCAAACCCTCTGAACAGGGCTTAAGTGGTGTGAAGGGTGTTGTGCTAGACCGCTGCATGGCAGGGGATTTTCACCTGCCATGAACATTAGTACCACAGGTGTTAGATAGGGTGCATCTTAAACTGTTTTTTAAATCATGCAGGGAAATCCATTATTTGCTTCTTCCCATCACAACTCCCACCAGCCTGCACCGATGCAGAGGTAAAAAAGGAAACAAGAAAAACCACTGACAGCATTTTTTTCTGTAAACTTAAAAAAATTATATTTAATGCTTGACTTCGGCTCTCTCCTGACAATATACAGCATCTGTGAAACTGCAATTCAACAACTTTGCTATACTGTGACATTTAAGGAAAAAATTCTGCTATCTTGCAAGAAGGTAAACTGTGTTTTAAGGAAATGAGTTTTATGAAAAAGTGAACTTGTTTTCCAGCATGAAAGCATGGGCCAGGAGGAAAAAAAAATCAGTTATTCAGGCAAAACTCCCACTGTGTTGGCTATGTAAAAAATGTATGTTGTTCAAACAAGCCCACCTTAACAAGCTATAACTGATCTGTCCCCATTATTACTTACTGCTCTACTCATTTTTGTGTTATTTGCAAATTTTACCAGCAATGATAAATCATTCTTCTAAATCACTGAAAGAAGTTGAATATAATCAGGCCAAGAACAGATCCCTGCGAGACTCCACTAGAAACACCCTCACTGGATGATAATTCCCCATTTACAGTTGTTTTTTGTGATCTATCAGATACCATGTGTTTAATCCACTTAATATTGGCTACATGGATTTTGCACAGAGCTATTTTTTTCCATCAGAATGTCATGTGGGCTAAGTCAAATGCCTTATAAAAGCTACCTTTATCAACTAAACTTCTAATCTCATCAAAATATGATATCAAGTCTGTTTGACAAGAGCTATTTTCCATAAGACCATATTGATTGCCATTAATTATGCTATCATCTGTTAATTCTTTACTGATCATATCCTATATCGGCCTTTCCGTGATTTTGTCCAGAATCGATGTCAGGCTAACTGGCCTACTGCTACACAGGTCATCCAGTTTACCTTTTTTAAATATTGGCACATTAACTTCAAGGCAGGTCTTCCAGTTTACACTAACTGAGGATCTGTCCTTCAGTCAGAGGAGCAGGATGGGTGGGAGAACCTTTTAGTCTGATCTGAGTACTAGCTGCCTCTTTCACTATGCTGGTGCATATGGGACCTACATTTCATTAACCCAATTCCTGCTGATATCAAATCATGTCAGCAGCCCCAATTATAGGCACTGTACATGTAAATAACAAGATACAGCCTCTGGCCTGAAGAGTTTACTGTCTGAACAGACATGATAACAAAAGGTGTGGAAAGGAAATCTTGTTCCCCTTTTAAGAACATAAGAATGGCCATACTGGGTCAGACCAAAGGTCCATCCAGCCCAGTATCCTGTCTACTGACAGTGGCCAATGCCAGGTGCCCCAGAGGGAATGAACCTAACAGGTAATGATCAAGTGATCTCTCTCCTGCCATCCATCTCCACCCTCTGACAAACAGAGGCTAGGAACACCATTACTTATCCATCCTGGCTAATAGCCATTAATGGAATTAACCTCCATGAATTTATCTAGTTCTCTTTTAAACCCCATTATAGTCCTAGCCTTCATAACCTCCTCAGGGAAGGAGTTCCACAGATTGACTGTGCGCTGTGTGAAGAAGAACTTCCTTTTATTTGTTTTAAACCTGCTGCCATTAATTTCATTTGGTGGCCCCTAGTTCTTATATTATGGGAACAAGTAAATAACTTTTCCTTCTTCACTTTCTCCACACCACTCATGATTTTATATACCTCTATCATATCCCCCTTTAGTCTCCTCTTTTCCAAACTGAAAAGTCCTAGCCTCTTTAATCTCTCCTCATATGGGACCCATTCCAAACCCCTAATCATTTTAGTTGCCCTTTTCTGAACTTTTTCTAATGCCAGTATATCTTTTTTGAGATGAGGAGACCACATCTGTACGCAGTATTCAAGATGTGGGCGTACCATCAATTTATATAATGGCAATAAGATGTTCTCCGTCTTATTCTCTATCCCTTTTTTTAAATGATTCCCAACATCCTGTTTGCTTTTTTGACTGCCACTACACACTGCGTGGACGTCTTCAGAGAACTATCCACGATGACTCCAAGATCTCTTTCCTGATTAGTTGTAGCTAAATTAGCCCCCATCATATTGTATGTATAGTTGGGGTTATTTTTTCCAATGTGCATTACTTTACATTTATCCACATTAAATTTCATTTGCCATTTTGTTGCCCAATCACTTAGTTTTGTGAGATCTTTTTGAAGTTCTTCACAGTCTGCTTTGGTCTTAACTATCTTGAGCAGTTTAGTATCATCTGCAAACTTTGCCACCTCACTGTTTACCCCTTTCTCAAGATTATTTATGAATAAGTTGAATAGGATTTGTCCTAGGACTGACCCTTGGGGAACACCACTAGTTACCCCTCTCCATTCTGAAAATTTACCATTTATTCCTACCCTTTGTTCTGTCTTTTAACCAGTTCTCAATCCATGAAAGGAGCTTCCCTCTTATCCCATGACAACTTAATTTACGTAAGAGCCTTTTGTGAGGGACCTTGTCAAAGGCTTTCTGGAAATCTAAGTACACTGTGTCCACTGGATCCCCCTTGTCCACATGTTTGTTGACCCCTTCAAAGAACTCTAATAGATTAGTAAGACATGATTTCCCTTTACAGAAACCATGTTGACTTTTGTCCAACAAGTTATGTTCTTCTATGTGTCTGACAATTTTATTCTTTACGATTGTTTCGACTAATTTGCCTGGTACTGCCGTTAGACTTACCGGTCTGTAATTGCCGGGATCACCTCTAGAGCCCTCTTTAAATATTGGTGTTACATGAGCTATCTTCCAGTCATTAGGTACAGAAGCCGATTTAAAGGACAGGTTACAAACCATAGTTAATAGTTCCGCAATTTCACATTTGAGTTCTTTCAGAACTCTTGGGTGAATGTCATCTGGTCCCGGTGACTTGTTATTATTAAATTTATGAATTAATTCCAAAACCTCCTCTAGTGACACTTCAATCTGTGACAATTCCTCAGATTTGTCACCTACAAAGGATGGCTCAGGTTTGGGAATCTCCCTAACATCCTCAGCCATGAAGACTGAAGCAAAGAATTCATTTAGTTTCTCCGCAATGACTTTATCGTCTTTAAGTCCTCCTTTTGTACCTCCATCATCCAGGGGCCCCACTGGTTGTTTAGCAGGCTTCCTGCTTCTGATGTACTTAAAAAACATTTTGTTATTACCTTTTGAGTTTTTGGCTAGCTGTTCTTCAAACTCCTTTTTGGCTTTTCTTATTACATTTTTACACTTAATTTGGCAGTGTTTATGCTCCTTTCTATTTACCTCACTAGGATTTGACTTCTACTTTTTAAAATATACCTTTTTATCTTTCACTGCTTCTTTTACATGGTTGTTAAGCCACTGTGGCTCTTTTTTAGTTCTTCTACTGTGTTTTTAAATTTGGGGTATACATTTAAGTTGGGCCTCTATTATGTTGTCTTTGAAAAGTGTCCATGCAGCTTGCAGGGATTTCACTCTAGTCACTGTACCTTTTAATTTCTGTTTAACTAACCTCCTCATTTTTGCATAGTTCCCCTTTCTGAAATTAAATGCCACAGTGTTGGGCTCTGGAGTCTTTGCTCTTTCTCCTCATACATTGGGCCAAGTTCTGTAAGTTTTATTCATGCTGAACACCTCAGTATACCCATCTTGACAGGGATGATCAACTGCGGCTGATCGTTCATTCACTGAACAAAACACAAAAGTGAATGTATGTTATAGCGTGGCTGGTATCATTGCTGTTATTAAAAGTTGCCCAATGCTTCCTATTATAAAACCTGGCTTTCAGTTGCTTATAACTTTACCAAACTTTAATTGTTTGGGGCTGATATTTTCCATAATGAGTGTCTGCCTTACAGGCTAGATTTTTTTGAAAGTTTCAGCCAAAACAGTTCGGCTGTTTCTGGGATCAAGATTAGGGAAAATACAGTGTTTTGCCATTTAAAATAATCCTGACAACCTTCTCTTTGAGAAACTCTCATACACCCATGTTTTGGAAAAAAGAGTTGAAATTTGGCAGGGATGTGACTTGTGCTGTTCCTGTGGGATTGGCAAAGTTATAAGCCTTTATAAAATCTAGGTTCACACACTTTCAGCAGAGACTTAGAATTTAGCAGCTAAAATCTCCAAAGATTCCATCCTCACTGAGCATACTCTAGCCCCTCACAACTCCTAGCGCTGACCAGACTGTGCAGGCACCATTTCCACAGAGCAACTGAGCATGTTCCGTGCTACCTTCATTTTAGCATTTCCTAACATTTGAGTGCTTGACTTTGCAACCTTAATGTTCTTTTAACACATTTTTATGTGTAATATATATTAAAATAAAGCTCCTTGTAGACGGCTGGAAATTCCTCACTCCCCTCCCCCCGATCCATTGTATAAGATAATAGGTCCCAATTGTGGCACATTAATCATTAATGTTAAAATAGTTACACAGAAACTATCCATTCTTTTTTGCCCCATACTTAGTATTCATGACAGTCCACCAACATTACTGTTAATACTGAAGAAATGATTAAATATTATACTGTAGATGATGCTAAATGGGGTGAAATAAAAAAAGTCACAGCAGGATCCAAATCTCATTACATTTCCTTGATCCACTTCTTAGTTCTATTTATGTGCACTCATTTAAAAGCTGAAAGCCCCCTTAATTCATCTTAAATAGCAATGAATTTGCTTTCTGACAGATGTGATTCTTGCTGCATTGAATGAAAATATGTCAACTGTGCATCACTATTCTGGTTTAATAGAGTTGATGATCATCCTCTTAAAGTGGGGGAGAAAAGCTGACAGTTTTCATTCTTGTTTCTCCTACTCCAAGGGAAAAAAAACTGTGCTGAAGTGAATTGATTAATTAGTAAGGAAGGAACGTTTCTAATTAGGACTGACACTTTCTGACATACTGTTAGCTGCAAATTGTAGTTTTGAGTATGAACAGCTGCACTTGGTTCTTTACACTACACTCGGTATTTGATTAAACCACATCAAGCTTTCTTGTTTTTGAGCTCACACTTTCGAATGGATGATCATCTAACCCACTTCAAACTAGATATGAAGTCTTCTGGGATAAGGTACCACTCCTTACACAGGAGGTACAGCAATTCTTGTGAGATTAAATGTAACAGCTGATCATGCATGAACATCAGTAAATTCAAAAGGACCAAATCTTGACACGATCGACACAGCTACTTTTAGTTACTCATTATCTAAGGGAAAAAAAGCAGAAAAATAGACTTTGATGAGAAAATCTTAAAACACATCTGCATTATTCCACAACATGTAACAATGAAAATGATTTAAATGATTTTGCTCATTCATGGTCAAGTAGTATATATATCAATTCCAAATAATCTCCTACTAGTCAATATCAGAAAGGCAAAGGTATGGCCATTTGTAACTGGTACAGCACACCTAATACAATGAGCCTTAATCCTGCATGGGGCCCCTACGTACTAATATAATAAACATAAATAATATCATTACATTTTAACTACTTCTCAGCCAGGTCAGTTCAGACTGGAATTAATTTATTTATTGTAAGTTAATAGAGAACATTTTCTCGGACAAAGCCTGTTCATCCAGAAGATCAAAGATTGGATGATTTCCACTCGGGCTCCGTTAGACTGAAATTCTCGGAGTAAAACACAATTTAATGTGACTTTAGTATGGGCATGTCTACATATGAAATTTATTTTGGATTAACTTGATTTTTGGGGGGATAAATTGCCTTATGTCCACTCAAAGTTTTTTTCTCAATCACCTGGTGTCTCAATACACATTAAAAAATCCACTTTGGAAGTGAATTTCCATAATAGGGTTAGCATGAACATATCCCCAGTTTGAATTAACAATTCCTCCTCTGTCAGTCCTCCCACTGCTTTCCCACACTGCTTTGCTGCACACCTAGGTCAACCTGTTTGTTTACTGTGTGCCCCCTCTACCACCCTAGGGTCATCTTGACCAGATATCACCTTCCTGGTTAAATGCTGGTGCTCAGCAAGGCAACCCCACTGCATTTCAGCTCCCAGACTCCAATACTGATTATATAGACATTCACCTGCATGGTCCTATGCAGAGGTCCTAGACTTCCTTGCCATCTCAGGAGAGGAGTAGATCCAATCTCACCTGAACAGCAGTCACCAGAACACCAAGATAAATGAGAGGATATAAGACCAAATGAAGGAGAGGGATCAGTCCTGTGGCCCAGGCCAGTGCTCCAACAAAGAGAATTCGCCCCAGCTGGGTTATATAAATGTCAAGGAGAATAAGAGGATCCATGGAAGAGCTCGCAAGACCTGTGTCTACTATGAAGAGACTGACTGGACTTTTGCCCGGGGGGTCACCACTGAACTCCAGAATATTGTGGACACTGGACACCCCCATGGATGCTGACCAGGACTCTGAGAAGGAAGAAATTGCCCCAGACAGCCAGGATCACTATGATAGGGTGCAGTCCTGGGAGCTGTGGGAACCACTCTAACCACTCAGTTGGGCTGGCCCTGCTCACACTGCTTGGGGACACAGCCAGACTTACCCTACCCCTGTTATCACCCAACACGACAGCAGATGGCGCCACACATACAAACTGAGCTACCTGAGAAAGCAGCTTCTCCCAAGCCACTCAGATACATGCAGCAGACAGCAGCCAATTTCCCAGCTTTCCAGACTCACACTCCACACTGGAGTATAAACCTAAAATTATACCGGGAACTGTACAGCACAAGCTCATAAAATTCGCCCCCTCCCTCAATGTGGAGAGGAATATGCAACAGCCTTTTGCCCCCGAGTTATGATTCCCACACACTTCACTCCAACTCACTGGTTTAGATAAAGCAAAAACAAGTTTATTAACTATAAAGGATATATTTTAAGTGATTATAAGGGATAGAAAACAGATCAAAGCAGATTAATTAGCAAATAAACAAAAGACACAAACTAAGCTTAATATACTAAATAGATTGGACATCAGTAGCAGATTCTCACCCTAAGAGATGATACAAGCAGGCTGCAGATTCTTAAGGAGTAAGATGCACTTGCCTTGACAGCTTGGAATCCCCAGGTGTTTCATTCACAGGCTAGAAATCCCATTAGCCTGGGTCCAGCACTCCCCCCAGGTCAGTCTTTGTTCCTCAAGTGTTTCCAGGAGTCTTCTTGCGTGGGGAGTGAAGAACACCAGATGATGTCACTCCCTGCCTTATACAGCTTTTGCATATGGCGGGAATCCTTTGTTTCAAAGCTTGGTTCCCAGACCAGTCTGTGGAAAAATACTGACATCCCAAGATGGAGTCCAGCATCATGTGATCTGATCACATGTCCTTGTAGAGTCATAGGAGCCATTACTTGGAGGCTGTCTGTAGTGTTCTCAGGAAGGCTCCCCAGATAGGAGGTAAGCTTCTCCTAAGGCCTATTGCTTTTTCCTAATGGCCTAATGCCCTGAATAAGCCCTTCCCAAACAGCTATCTAAATTGAAAGCGTCTTGTCTAGTTGGCGTTACCCAGGTGTAACTAGATTTGAAATACAGATACATAGTCAATATTCATAACTTCAGCTACAAAAATGATACATGCATACAAATAGGATAATCATATTCAGCAAATCATAACTTTTCCAATGATACCTCACAGGACTAATCTTGCATAAAATGCATCATAATTATGCTATAATAATATCATAACAATATCACTGCAAAGAATATGGGGTGCAGTGTCGTACTCTTCACCTTGCAAAACTCCAAGGCAGGGTCCAGAGCAGAAACAGTTCGGGACACCCAGGAGACTCTGAATCTCATCCTGACAGTGCTCGGAGGAGACCTCTTCCAGTAAGTATTAGGTGCTGTATATTACAATGCACAAGGGGATTTCAACAACTTTATTTCAGGTATGGTCAAAGTGCTGCCATGCTGGGCAGATGTGAGTTAGGAGTCTCTCTCTGCCTCCTTGGCTTCTATTTCCCTCTCCTCCCCTAGTCTGCTCACAATGTTGGGCTCACCAGGGAATTTCAGCTCCAAAACATTTATTTCTCTTGAAATATCAAAGCCCACAACTGTCTGCAAAATGTGCCAGGACCCCCATTTCCCATGCTGTTTAAAACTCCCTCCCCTTCCCGATCGACTGCTCCTCCCCTTCTCCCTGCTCAAGATGGGTTCAAAATGCATTATATGGCAGGCAAATTTATTGTAGCGGCAGATACAGAAAGAAAAAAACAAGAGGAAAAGTACTTTGGATCACACTTTCATTCATGACCTCAGTCTTTAGCTACACTGAGATTTGATTGCACAAAGCAGGCTACAGAAATATTTTAAAATGCACAATAAGGTGTCATGGCTATCTGCCAAATTCCACTTAGGGTAAGATCCTGGCTCAGCCTACACACTGGCATAGGGCAACACAGCAGCATAAAGCGCAACTTACCCCTTGTATACAAGTCACAGCACAGCGGGTGGACAAAGGCAGGGAGAAACAGCCTCTGTGGGATTGCTACTCTCTCTTTTGTGCCTTTCCCCTTCTCCCATACACACTAGCCAACACAACTGAGCTGGCATCAACAGAAAAGTGATCTGTGATTGGAAAAGGGTTGATGCAAATTACTTCCCCTCTAGAGCAAGCAGGGAATCAGGGACCAAATTGTCACGGAGTCACAATTTGATCCCTGGCACACTCCTGGGGCAGCATAACTATAGGCTGCCTTTTATGCAGAGTCAGTGAGCTAGCCTTTAATTAGCATGTTCCTGTTTCCATCGTGGCATGTGCCAATTAAGAGGGCAATACTATATTTTAAAACTGCTCAGCTCTTTATACACTTGGAAACAACTCTGCTCCATTACAACTAGCTTTACGTCACATCTTAAAATAAGTACATACAAAAATAAATCCGTGTTAAAAAGTTGTAACTTGAAGAACGCATTGATTTCCTCAAATCACCACTATTCTGTATATGGAGGGAGAGAAAGAATTGGCAATACAAGTTAAACTAAACAGGTTAAACTGAAATGTATTCCCTTCTCTCCAAATAATCATCACTCATCTTAATATCCAGTTAGAAACAATAAAAAGGGATGAAGTAGTAGTCCAATGCCAAGACTGAAAGATATCTACATTCAACGATAGCACTAAGGATGAGTCACAATGTAATGTTTGTTTTCCAGCCCAAGGGCAATATATTTCGTTCAGTATTTCACCTGGAAGCTGGCTTCTAAATACAACATGTTAAGCGTGAAGGCAAGTAAAGTGCTATAACTAGAATGTCTTTGAAAGATCTGACATACAGTGAGTCATGAGCAGGGCCAGACACATGAAAGGTCAGATCTTTGACAGATCCTTTTGCATTCAGTTTCCAAGCACAGCCGTAGCATTGTTAAACTTAAGATGCCTAAAAAGACTGTTTTGTTTTTAGGCTTCTTCAAATGAAGCAGGTGTGTTTCCCTCTGCAGCCTTTTACACAAAAAGAACTGAGTGCAAATCGAAATTAGTAGGATTGCTCCTGGTTAAAGATCACCCAAGAGGATGTTTAAAGGATTGTCAGAAATGTTCATTTTGGAAGGAAGAAACTGGGCTAGAGTAGGACTAGAGATCATGCAAAAAGATGTTAGGTAAAATTTTCAAAAGCACTTAAGTGTGGTCACTTTTTAAGTAACTTTTGAAAACGGAACTTAAGTGGTTTTGAAATGTTACTCATAAGTTTGAATTCCCAGCTGTCTCTGGGTATGGTACTAAATACTGCCACCACTTTGCACTTCTATGGCACCTTCCTCTTAAGATCTCCAAGAGTTTTTACAAACATGAACAAATTAAGCCAAGATTATACAGATGACTGAAATGAGAAATTGAGACCAAGGGTGAAATCCTGGTATCGATGGGAATTTTGTCTTTAACTGCAATGCAGCCAGGATTTCACCCTAAGTTGTCAGTAATTAGAAGCCTAAGTCTGGATGTAATAAATAACATGTATTTTCAAGCCTTCATTTGTGTATGCAGTTACCGATCCAAAGTAGTTCAGTGTCTATTTCAATGCCCATCTATGCATGAATTTGAGGGAACCATATGTCCAATTATACATAGGTAGTGCACTCACCTGGCATATCAAAATGTCTGATTCAATTTCCCAGGGGAGTTTTGTAAATATGATGAAAGCAGAATTGGACCCAAAGTTAGAGAAGGCTTAAGTCAACAAGGTGCTTATCCTTTCAGTTTGTTCCAGACTTCCTTTTAGATTTTTTGGGGGGAGTTTTGAATAGTTGATAACTTTAGTAGGCTATTTGCTATGCTCAAAGTCCCTAGAATATATATTGAAATGAGTTTTAAATCCAGTAATTAATTATGTCAAGTCTAGTTGATTTTTTTAAAATTACTGTAGTTTAGGAGCAATGTAGTATGGCTGCATCCAGCAGGAATCACTGAGGTTGGGACTAAGATGGAGTGGTGTATGAACATACTATTCAGGATGACCTATCTGTCTTTACTATATCTCTCCAGGTTTAAGGCATCCGAAGAAGTGGGTATTCACCCACGAAAGCCTCATGCTCCTATATGTCTGTTAGTCTATAAGGTGCCACAGGACTCTTTGCTGCTTCTCCAGGTTAAAGTGCATCACAGCAGAGCTTGCTATGACATTGAGTGTTCTCTTCTGTATTATGTGTTACCTTTACATTTTGCAGTAACACAGTATTCTGAATATATACTTAGCAGAGTTGAGTCAAAAAAACAAAAATGTGTTCACCAATATTCATACGAATTCAACAATGAATTTTGATTTCCCCACATTCATGATGTTTCCATATTCAGTTTTTGCAAACATTCAGCTTTACTAGCACAAATGTATGTGAAAAGCAAATTTTAAGCTCACGTGATCCAATATTGACTAGAAGAAAAATTCAAACTGAAGAGCTGATTGTAGTATTCAAAATTTAAATGTGCACTGGTTTGTTTAGTTGGCAAATCTTTCAAAGTCTGTTCCTGTCGTGCGGATCATCTTTTCTATTCTATATAGGTTCTTTTTCTGCGCTCACCAACACAGTATCTGAACACAATATAGTAGTGCAATAAGCAACACCATAGAGTTACACCATTTAATACCAGAGGGACAACCAGATCATCATCGTCATCATCATCATCACAAGCCACCAACACCACCCACTACCTGCTCACTAAACCGAACCATCAATATTAGACCAAAGTCTTACTGCCCACAGGAGATTAAACTATTATTTGCCACAGGCAGAGACTAGGAGAGACTGAGATGCACCAATGCCAGAGGCCCCCGAAATGGCAGGGAATTGATTAAGTGAGATTGTGATGGGATCCTGGGGGGGCAGCCTGGGATTGCAGCTGTGCACCCTTCACTCTCTCCAGCCTGGGTTGTCTCTCACAATGCTTTCCTAGTGACAAGCAGCAAACCCCTCCAGGCGTTGTGATGATCAATCAGCACAACCGCATGTGCAGCCTCACACCCAGCTAGATTGCATGAATGCTCACAGAGCCACTCAAGAATCACAAAGAGAAAGGCACCAGAGCCAAATCCCCCCATCTCCCAGCACTGTACCTCAGGAATATACCGTCTTGCACTGCTCAAGACAAGCAGTGCAAATTTAATTGGTTCACCACTTCATCAATGGAAAGTGGACATACACCAGCCTTTGCAAAACCTGGGCAGATTTACCACACACTTCAGGCAAACTCACTGGTAAAGATAAACAATTAAAGAAGTTTACTGACTATAAAAGATAGTTTTTAAGTGATAGGCAAAAAGTCCGAGTTAGTTACCAAAAGAAATAAAATATAAGCATGCAGTCTAAACTCTCAACCCTATTAGACTGGTGAACAACTAGACTAAGCAGTTTTTCTCACCCCACTGGATATTGCAGTCCTTAATATACAGATTTGTCCCTTCAATCTTGGCCAGTCTCCTCTGTTGGAGTCTTCAGTCTTCTTCCCAGTGTCGTTGTTGCTTGCAGCATAGGTGGTGGCAGGAGAAAAGGCCCAGCATGTGGCCACTGTGTTTGTTTTATAACCTCAGTCCCATGTGTTTGGGGAGCACAAATCCAGGCATGTCTGGGGCCCTGCTGAGTCTCCAGGCAAGGTTGAGCAATTCCCCTGGTGTGGCCTCAGGCAGGTGAGTCAATTGTAGCTCCCTTGCTGGACAATGGTTGTTGATGGGTTGTTTGAAACGTGCCCAAGTGTTTGGTTACTTTCCTTGCTGTTGCCTCTGAGGAGCTAATATCAGGCTGATTCCCCAACTCACAGCATGTTTTAGTGACCACCATACAATACAATTCTCATAATTTCATATGCATTAATGATATACATATATGGATAGAGAAATGACTTTCAGCAGATCATAACCTTTCCCCTGATACCTTACATGGCATGCTTTATATGTAAGATCACGATTATATAAAAATGAGGAATATGGGGGTTCCCCCAAGGTATAGAATGTCACAGAGATATACCCATATAATCTCAGCAAGTGACCTGTACTCCATACTGCAAAGGCAACAATTGCAAAGGTTAAAGGTCAAATAGGTCTGAGGGCAAATACCTTCCCCTCCCCACATATGGCTAACACAAGATGACTAACATCTATTACATGATTGTTCTTTCATCCTCTCCCCAGCGAGAGATATGCATGCAATGGAGTGTCACATATTGGTAGGATTTTTGTTTTGTTTTAATAAATACACATATTGTTACATGTTTATATTAGACAAGGCAAGATCAGAGAAATGCAAGTTCACTTGGAGCAGAAGTTGGTGAGATTTGTGATGGTCCTTAATTCCTGGGGGAGTTCATTCTAGTTTTGGGCTGACCCCCCAAAAAGTTCTGTCTCCTGCACAGCTGAGAGTTCCAATGTGTCAGAAGAGCTAAGATGTTGACCATGGTTTTCTTCCCGAGCATTATGCAATCTTTTAGATATCCTGGGCCCAGACAATGGAGCATTGTGATGGGGTGTTCACCCCACACTGGAGAAGAATGGTTTAATAGAGGCCTCATGGGCCTGCCACACCCTATCCCAGAAAGAAGTCATGGAAATGAGTCCTTCAAGCAGCCTAGAGAGGCTGCACAGGAAGCAGCCAATTAGAGGGAGGCTGCAAGGAACAGCCAATCAGGGCCCAGTAGGCTCACATAAAAGGACCTGCAGGCAGGGCCGGCTCCAGGCACCAGCTTGCCAAGCAGGTGCTTGGGCGGCCACTCTGGAGAGGGGCGGCACGTCCAGCTATTCGGTGGCAATTCGGCGGACGGTCCCTCACTCCTACTTGGAGCGAAGGACCATTGCCGCCGCAGATCGCGATCGCGGCTTTTATTTTTTTTTTTTTTGCCGCTTGGGGCGGCAAAAATCCTGGAGCCGGCCCTGCCTGCAGGGCCAGAGACAGTGGCTGTGGTGAGCTCAAGGAGTCAGGACTGTGTTCTTAGTGGGCTGCAGGAAGGGTAGTACCTTGAACAGACCAGTTGCTGGCAGGGACCAGGGAGCAAGAGGGAGTGCTTGGCTGGATGCTGGGACTTGCTGACTGAAAATCCTAAGAAGAGGGCGAAGGAGGTGCTGGGACCGTGGGGAAGCGGACCAGGGAACAGAAGCAGCATTGAGTGAAGTTAAAGGAACACAGCATGAGGCTGCTATCTACAGGGTCCCTGGGTCAGGATCCAGAGCAGTGGGCGGGTCTGGGTTTCCCCCCTCCCCCATTCACCACTGGGGAAGTGGCTGGACTATTGATCTGAGATACTTCACCCTCGGAACAGGGAAAACAGGGATGATGACATGGCCAGAGGGCCGAGTCATGAAGAGGATGCTGTGGTACTTGAACTGAAGTGGTTCTGCAGGCAGAGACAATGATGGGAAAGGCGCTACCTGAAGAGGGCACACTAGCTGGCAGAGCTAATCCTTGTGATGGCCAGCCGGAGCTGGTGCTGTGGTGAGCAGACTCTGTCACAAGCACCTTGAAGCTGAGGACCATAGATTTAAAATTTACGGGAAGCCAGCGTATACAGCAGAGAACAGGTGTGATATGCTCACAATAGTCTGTGTTGCTGAGGAGACGAGTTGCAGCATTCTATACTGAAGGCTTCATGCCCTGGTATACTGCAACTTCATCTATTCTAAGTCTTCTGCAGCACCTCTCCCCAACATCAAATGAGATGTTTCTGTGTGTGGTCAGTTGTCTTGATTACCTTCCTAGGTGCTGTTATTGCTGTGTTGGAAAAACATGATAAAATACAAACCAAAACACTACAATGGAACAAAATTCTGCCCTCAGCTAGCTATTGATTTCTTTTAAACCACAGGGAAGAATTTAAAATAACAAAAGCTTCTTAAGGTATGGGCTATCGTCTACTGTCTTATAAAATACTAGTTTTATCCTTTACAGTATAATAAATGAACTACAGCTGTGCTAGGAGTGATCAAATGATAAACTATAGCTACTATCAGTTGTCTTCAGGTTTCTGGTGTATTTGTGTAAGGCAAAGGAAATTCCCTTTGGAAAGACTTCCCATGAGTAAGACCTCCAAGTTTTTAAGTACAGAAGGAGGGTCAGTATAAATCATGGAAGTATATCCACATTTTCAGACTATGGGGCTGCAGGAAATCAAAGATGTTGTTATTCGAAAGGGAAAGGAGAAGATAGAATGTCCTTCTCTGCAAAACTACATAGGCATCAGTTGACTGTGCAATTAAGTCTCTTATCAACAATTGTTTAAATGACCTATTATAAAGAATAATAATTTTTATTATCTTTACCTATGTTTTACTTTATTATCAGCTCTCAACTTTATTATTAATTATGCTATTAATAGTTCATCATTCCAGAATGGCTGCCATTGTCTAACCCTTCAGTTTTCAGAGATGTTTGTTGCAGATACTTTGCCTTATTATGGCCCCAATCCAGCAAAGCACTTCTGCACATGGATAACTTTAAGCATGTGAGCAGTCCCAATGCTGAAGTGTTTTGCTGGCTTGTAACCTAAATCTGGTTAGATGGGCTGCTATTAAGGGACAGGACTGCTATGAAACTACAGTATGAGCAGGGGCTCTTAAAGACAGGCGAGAACTTTGGGAAGATGACACGTTACAACAGCTGTCATGTTGGCAGGGCTGGATTATGACATTCTGAGACCCTAAGCTATGTCAAGTGTAAGAGGCCCCATACCATAAAAAAAAATTATTTGATTATTTTCACAGAAAGGACATTGAATATATAAACATGAAAGCTCTTTATTTGCATATATCCAAAGGCGAAGTTGTAAAAATAGAATAATAATCTAACTAAAACACATCTTGCAATATGCCTGTCTGAATTATAAAATAGTTTCAAATTAACATATTTTTGTCTATGATTTCTTAGTTAGTAGCTACGAAAACTTTATAGCAACAACAAAGCAGTTACTTACACAGACCAGCTTACTTAATAGAAGCAGTACTACCTGCAATATGTCTGTTTGCAAATCATATTAAATTTAAAACTGAAATTTAAAACATTTTCTTTTGTGATTTTTGGAGAGCAAAATCATTGATGATGTCCTCAAATGATAAGCTATGGAGTTTATCACTTTCGATGCACAGAATGCTTAGGGCAAATAGCTTTTCTAGCAGCATTTTCTAGGCAGACATCTCTCTTTGTGTTCGCTTCTCTATCCTCTGTCTCCCCCAGAACCACTAATTAGTCTCGAGTAAACACCTCAGACACGCAGAGTGACAACAAGCGCTATGCACGAAAGAGAAAGAAAGAATTTACCAGAAAAAAGACTGGTAATCTCTAGACTGGCATTGAGAAAGTGAGATAAACTAGTCTGTAGTCAAGCAAATATAATAAATATTATAGGCTTTAATAGCCTATAAATCATATATGCACATAGTTTGAAATAACTTGCTCACCAAGTACTCAGAATATTTTGATATATATGTATATTTTCCTTCACTTCTCAAAACCCTCTATTTATCCTTTCATCAGCACTCTCTGATATTTATTAAGGTTTCCGAAACTGACAGAGGGAAGCCAACACAAATTTATCCTCCTCAAGATCCACTTGACCCAAGTCCATAAGACAATCACCTGCAAACTCAATCATGTGACGCATGGATAGCGCATGAAGCAGAAAGCAGCCTGCACACTAAAATACACTATTGTACATGTGTACAGATCAAAAGAAGAAAGAACACACTAACACTTAAGAAAAGAAAGAAAAACATGAGCGAAGGCACTACGACTAAACGTGCTGGACTGTAAACAAAAGATGGCAGCCTTCCGGCTATTACCAGCCAAGGGGACGCTATACATGATGTCACTCCTAAGACGGGTCCCATACGAGTATGAGCTTGGCAGGATTGCTTCACGACACTGCCGTTTCAGACCTCACATTTTTCACAATTTTATCAGCAGTGAGATTATTTATTTATTTAAATAAGTTATGAGGTATGGTCAGAATTTTACCAGTAGCAACTGGCCAACAAAACGCTGCCTTAGGAGACAGATAGCAGACTTACTCGTAGAAATACTAATTTTACAAATGCAATTATCATTTTTTTCTCAGTCCTGGCCTTCTGCCTGTCTATAATGAACAATTAGTGAAGAGTAATGGTAGGATAAGGGTATTTGTATAATCAGATGTGAATATGTTTGTCATATTTGAACGAAAATGTCTATATTTAGAGAGAACCTTCTTTTTCCCATATCTCCTTTATTTATCAACCGATTTTGATAAAATTGGAAATGGAGTCAGTTTTTTTCTTTTTTAGAGGCCCCTCATACTGTGAGGTCCTAAGCTGTAGCTTAGTTAGTTTATGCTTTAATCTGGTGCCGCATGTAGAAATCCAATAAACTGGATTCAGATGGAATGATGTAGTTGAATATAAAGAAAGAGAAACCAGTTGAATATAAAGAAAGAGGAACAATTCCAAAGCAAGGAAGGCCCTGTAAAAATAAGTATTAATAAGCAGCGGGTAAGCAAATGCCTGGTAACTGATGAACATACATAGATCAGTCAGTCAATGTGATACATATGCTAGGACATTAAAGGAATTAGTAAAACTTATTGTACACCTGATAATTATTTCAGAAAAATATGGAGGAAGTACTGGAAGGACTGAAAAAAGCACACAGTGCTGATTTGCAAAAATGAAAGAGGACTGGTCCTAGTAATTACTGTCAAATTCATCCTTGGTGTCATTGTGTTGGGATGAATTTGGTTCAGAGAGGACTGGAGAACTATGGGCAGTTCACAGCCTGGATTTATTAAGGGGAGGTCGTGTATGTGGTGAGGGGACTCTGAAGTTTATACCCACCTTCCTCTGAGTTGTTTTTTTCTGCCACCCACACACATCCCTCTCCTTCCATCATTCATGTGCAAATTATACTTGTTTTGCTCTGCTAACATAAGAACATAAGAACGGCCGTACTGGGTCAGACCAAAAGTCCATCTAGCCCAGTATCCTGTCTACCGACAGTGACTAATGCCAGGTGCCCCAGAGGGAGTGAACCTAATAGGTAATGATCAAGTGATCTCTCTCCTGCCATCCATCTCCATCCTCTGACAAACAGAGGCTAGGGACACCATTCCTTACCCATCCTGGCTAATAGCTATTAATGGACTTAACCTCTATGAATTTATCCAGTTCTCTTTTTAAATGAATGCCAAAATTGGAGCAAGTTACATCTGTTTTCTGAACCAGTCATACTCAATGTGTAAAGTCACCATTAACATCACTCCTAAATTTGGTTCAATGTGTTTTTATTATTATTTATTTTTAAACTCTTCCAACCTCCCCTGTCTTTCCACCCCCAACTTTTCCTTTTTCAACAGTGTCATTTGAGGATATTAAGTGGGTTTCCACTTCTAAGACCATGATATTCGAATTTGCTTTAAGACAAATGCTAAAAACCTGTTGAGATTTATTTTCATAGACTGTGTGACATTAGTCTCTGACAGTCAAATAATTGATTCTCATTTGTTGTTGCTAAGACTGCATTACTACCATTCATCTTCTTGCACCAGCTATTGAATCCTTCTACTGGTGTATATTGATTTGGCTGGCAACATCAACATGTTGAGGTTCTGTGTTTAACTTATGTCTAGTCTTGCTTTCAGTAACCAATATACTGCAGTAAAAGGTGGCATATTTATTTTTGTCTGAGAAACATACCTAAATTAGCTAATTTCTATTTGAATAATGCCAGCCCCATGAGAAACAAATCTGTGTCTGCTTGAATCAATTATTTAATTCTTGGCTTATTAGTCTTCCAGACCAGCTTGTTTGAATGCTTCAGAGGAGTCAAAGCTCTGTGTTTAGTGTTCTAGATCAAGTAGAACACATCTCTTGGTTTTAAAACTTATCTTCCAATGTAAAATCATATTCTCCTGCTATCCTAAATTATTTAAAGGTGAGGGTAAAGAGGAGCTTCCCTTGGTTTTTGGGAAAAATTCAAAATGGTAAATTTGGTCAACAATGTTTTTCTTGATGCTAAATACATTATATTATTTCCTAACAAATTTAATGTTGAAGAGAAGAGTGGGAATTGAGGATTTCTTTTGAAAGTTACCTTGTTAGAGCTGGTGTAGCCATGTCAGTTTGCACTCCAATAGCCATAGGAACACCTCCACAGCGGATATTTCCCAGTTCCTCTGCCACTGCAATGCTATAGGAGAAGTCCAAGCCCATGCCGCCATATTCTGACAAGGAGAAAACAGCGATCATATTAACATTCTTTGTTAAGAGAAAAAGAAAACCTATTTAATTACAATCATCTACAAGCTGGGGCTATTATACAGTTTCCAAATATTTAACAATGATCTTTTATTCCAGCATAGTGCTGCTACGGCTATTTAAAAATTAGTTTAAAATTACAATTCCCATATCATTCCATATTCAGGACATAGTAAGATCTCAAAAACTACCCAGAATCAGGCCATGACAATAGCTGGATGGAAAACTGAGGGATTGTAGAAAATGGTGATTTAGTAGGTGATGCTATTCCCTCTGAGTTAGCACTGAGTCTATACCCAAGAACAATGTCAGGTAGAAGTGTGCTGCTGTATATGCATATATGTCCTAACTATTTATGGTCATTAAAGCACTTTTCACTAGAACAGAGGCAATGACCCTGGTGTCTTGCACAAATTTCAGTATGGGTCTTTGAACCTCCTTACATTTCATACTACAGTTTCAATTAAAGAGGATATTATTCTTCATCTCTTCCCCAAGTGAGACAGTGTTGCCTAATACTAATACACACTGGGTATTGCACCCAAGAAGGAGCTGAGTTTCCATGGGGCGGAGGGGATGATTCCTATACTTGTAATTTATATGCAAGATGAATTATTATATTATTATGATGATTTGACTGAACAGTTTGATTAGGTGGCATTTTACTACTTTAATTAACTCATTGGAAACTCACCCCAACAGAGGAAATTTAAAACAAACGGTGATGGAAAAATATCCTGGGTCTCAGCCACCTGTGTTCTGTTTGTTCTGTTCCCATGAGCAGCTATGCTTGTTGACATCACACATTTGCTATCTGAGCTTACCCTTAAATCGAACTTCCGTGAAGTCTGCATTATAACACCGATAGCCAAATTAAAAACAACACAGCCCATATAAACCTATCACTTTGTACACTATTATCTGTTTCCTAAACCCACAGGGAGTGCCTTTGTACATCCTCTTTGTGCAGAAGGAGAGGAAGCCACAAATTCAAAAGGCAAAGTTTGAGTTTTAGTTTTCTGTGGTGCACCTGCATAATATAGCCTGACTGCACAGGATTTTCAGTATAGTGAAATTCCTTTATTTCAAAACTTAGTTCAGCACACACCCTGAAAAAGCCCATACTTTGTTTTTAATTAAAAAAATTAAAAAAACCTCCCACAGACAGTGGAATTGACAATCATATGGGGATGTCTACAACAGAATATGTTAATGTTACAACAGCCCTAGCAATGAAGAGACCAGCTGGCAAAGGTTAAAGACAAAAAGGATTTCATGGCTAGCAATATATTAATTGGCTACCCAAACATTGTTTTGATAGGCTTCCATGCCTGAGATTTTTTTTACAAGTCAATAACAACATTTCAGATTAGAAAGTAGGCTAGTCAATGCATCACTTTCCCAGAGCAATGAGTAGTGTAGACTATCACCACACTCCCCCTGCGGAAATAAAGAGAAAAAGAATCGCATGTGACAGATGCCGGGCAGATGTCAGTCATGCAATGTTATTGTAGCTGTGTCAGGATATTACAGAGACAAGGTGGGTGAGGTAATATCTTTTATTGGACTAATTTCTGTTGGTGAGAGACAAGCTTTCAAACTTAGGGTATGTCTACACTCCGGGATTAATCCGAATTTATAGAATTCGATTTTTGGCAACAGATTGTATAAAGTCGAATGTATGCGGCCACACTAAGCACATTAATTCGGCAGTGTGCATCCATGTTCCAGGGCTAGCGTCGATTTCCGGAGCGTTGCACTGTGGGTAGGTATCCCATAGCTATCCCATAGTTCCCGCAGTCTCCTCCGCCCACTGGAATTCTGGGTTGAGATCCCAATGCCTGATGGGGCCAAAAACATTGTCGCGGGTGGTTCTGGGTACATCCTTCCCCTCCCTCCGGGAAAGCAATGGCAGACAACTGTTTCGCGCCTTTTTCCTGGGTGAACAGTGCAGACGCCATACCGCGGAAAGCATGGAACCCGCTCAGCTCAAGACAGCAGTCATGAACATTGTAAACACCTCGCGCGTTATCGGGCAGTTTATGCTGAACCAGAATCTGCAAAACCAGGCAAGGAGGAGGCAGCGACTGTAGCGCGGCGACAAGAGTGATGAGGACATGGACATGGAATTCTATCAAACCGCGGGCCCCAGCACTTTGGAGATCATGCTGTTAACGGGGCAGGTTATAGCTGTGGAACGCCGATTCTGGGCCCAGAAAACAAGCACAGACTGGTGGGACCGCATAGTGTTGCAGGTGTGGGACGATTCCCAGTGTCTGCGAAACTTTCGCATGCGTAAGGGCACTTTCATGGAACTTTGTGACTTGCTGTCCCCTGCCCTGAAGCACCAGAATACCAAGATGAGAGCAGCCCTCACAGTTGAGAAGCAAGTGGCGATAGCCCTGTGGAAGCTTGCAACGCCAGACAGCTACTGGTCAGTCGGGAATCAATTTGGAGTGGGCAAATCTACTGTGGGGGCTGCAGTGATGCAAGCAGCCAAAGCAATCACTGAGCTGCTGCTACCAAAGGTAGTGACTCTGGGAAACGTGCAGGTCATAGTGGATGGCTTTGCTGCAATGGGATTCCCTAACTGTGGTGGGGCAATAGATGGAACCCATATCCCTATCTTGGCACCGGAGCACCAGGGCAGCCAGTACATAAACCGCAAGGGGTACTTTTCAATGGTGCTGCAAGCACTTGTGGATCACAAGGGACGTTTCACCAACATCAATGTGGGATGGCCAGGAAGGGTTCATGACACTCGTGTCTTCAGGAATACTACTCTGTTTAAATGGCTGCAGCAAGGGACTTACTTCCCAGACCAGAAAATAACCGTTGGGGATGTTGAAATGCCTATAGTTATCCTTGGGGACCCAGCCTACCCCTTAATGCCATGGCTCATGAAGCCATACACAGGCAGCCTGGACAGTAGTCAGGACCTGTTCAACTTCAGGCTGAGCAAGTGCAGAATGATGGTAGAATGTGCATTTGGCTGTTTAAAAGGTCGCTAGTGCACTTTACTGACTCGTTCAGACCTCAGCCAACCCAATATTCCCATTGTTATTGCTGCTTGCTGTGTGCTCCACAATCTCTGTGAGAGTAAGGGGGAGACATTTATGGCGGGGTGGGAGGCTGAGGCAAATCGCCTGGCTGCTGATTACACGCAGCCAGACACACCAGGAAGTGCTGCACATCAGAGAAGCTTTGAAAACCAGTTTCATGACTGGCCAGGCTACCGTGTGAAAGTTCTGTTTGTTTCTCCTTGATGAAAACCCACCCCCTTGATTGACTCGTTCTCTGTAAGCAACCCACCCTCCCACTTCAATCCAACTTGCTTTCAAAGGAAATAAAGTCACTATCGTTTAAAAATCATGCATTCTTTATTAATTGATTATAAAAAGAGGGAGAGAACTGACAAGGTAGCCCGGGTGGGGTTTGGGAGAAGGATAGGAGGGAAGGAAAAGGCCACTAAAAAAGTTCAAGATAATGACAGCCTTTTGGTTGGGCTGTCCACTGGGGTGGTGTGGGAGGGTGCATGGAGCCTCCCCCCCGCGTTCTTACACGAAGAGGCTATGGAACATGGTGAGGGGGGAAGGATGTTATACAGCGGCTGTAGCAGCACTCTGTGCTCCTGCTGCCATTCCTGAAGATCCACCAGACGCCGGAGAATGTCCATTTGATCACGCAGCAGCCCCAGTGTTGCAGCCTGCCACCTCTCATCTCAAGCATCCCTCGTGGCCTCACGTTCACTGGCATCTTTCCTGTACCTTGATACCGTGTCCTTCCACTCATTCAAATGAGCTCTTTCATTGTGGATGGATTCCATGATTTCTGAGAACATTTCATCTCGCGTCCTCTTTTTTTGATGCCTTATCTGAGATAGCCTTCGGGACGGAGGAGGGAGGCTTGAAAAATTTGCAGCTGGGAGGGAGGGAAAAAAGGTAGAGAAGTATTTAAAAAGATACATTTTACAGAACAGTGCTTATACTCTTTCACGATGAACAACACTATTCACATTACATAGCACGTGATTTCGGTACAAAGTCGCATTTTGCATCTTAATATTGAGTGCCTGCGGCTTTGGTGTTAGACAGCACAGACGCAGGTCCGGGCAACAGAATTCGGCTTGCACGCGGCCATGGTAAGCCATTGTCTTTCGGCTTCTGCAGCTTTCCTACAAGCAGCACCCTCCTTTCCCACATACCAAGCAAAGCCCGTTGAGTGCTGCAGTTTTCCTGTTAACATGCAGCAGCAGAAACCAAACTAACCCCCCCATCCAATTCTCTGGGATGATCGCTTTATCCCTCCCCCCACCGCATGGCTGGTATCAGGGAAGATCCCTGCAGAAACCAAACTAACCCCCCTCCCCATCCAATTCTCTGGGATGATCACTTTATCCCTCCCCCACCGCGTGGCTGGTATCAGGGAAGATCCCTGCTAGCCAAACATGAAAAAGCTCAGAGCCAATGATTTCCTCTCCATCCCCCCCCGCTTGGCTAACTGCAGGGACGGATTTCTTTTCAGCCACTGGCAAACAGCCCAGTAGGAACGGCCACCTCTGTCCCCTTAATTAAATTCCCATATTTCAACCAGGTTACCATGAACGATATAACTCTCCTGAGGATAACACAGCGAGATAAAGAACGGATGTTGCTTGAATGCTAGCAAACACCGGGACCATACGCTGCCAGGCTTTGTCATGCAATGATACCAGATTACTTGCTACTAGCATGGCGTGGTCAAGTGTCCTACCATGGAGGATGAAATAAGGCTGCACTGCCAAGAAACCTTGTGGAAAGGTTTTTGGATTACCTCCAGGAGAGCTTCATGGAGATGTCCCTGGAGGATTTCCGCTCCATCCCCAGACATGTTAACAGACTTTTTCAGTAGCTGCACTGGCCACAAATGCATCCCAAGTCCTCAGGGCAAATTAATCATTAAAAAACGCTTGCTTTTAAATCATGTTTTATATTTACAAAGGTACACTCACCGGAGGTCCCTTCCATGGCCTCATTGTCTGGGGGCTGGGAGGGTGCTTCAGTCAGGCTGAGAAAAAGATCCTGGCTGTTGGGGAGAACGGAGTGCTGTGTGCTCTCCACAAGCTCGTCGTCATCCTCATCATCATCATCTTCCCCGTCCGCAGAATCCTCAGGCATGGTTGAGATTACCCCCGCCTCGGAATCCACAGTCAGAGGTGGGGTAGTGGTGGCGGCCCCCCCTAGAATTGCATGCAGCTCAGCGTAGAAGCGGCATGTCTGTGGCTCTGACCCGGAGCGACCGTTTGCCTCCTTTGTTTTCTGATAGGCTTGTCTGAGCTCCTTAACTTTCATGCGGCACTGCTCTGAGTCCCTATTGTGGCCTCTCTCCATCATGCCCTTGGAGATTTTTTCAAATGTTTTGGCATTTCGTCTTTTGGAAAGTTGTTCCGCTAGCACGGAATCCTCTCCCCATATAGCGAACAGATCCAGTACCTCCCATACGGTCCATGCTGGTGCTCTTTTTCGATTCTCGGACTGCATGGTTACCTGTGCTGATGAGCTCTGCATGGTCACCTTTGCTCTGCATGCTGGGCAAACAGGAAATGTAATTCAAATGTTCGCGGGGCTTTTCCTGTCTACCCGGCCAGTGCATCCGAGTTCAGATTGCTGTCCAGAGCAGTCACAATGGTGCACTGTGGGGTAGCTCCCGGAGGCCAATACCATCGAATTGTGGCCATACTAACCCTAATTCGAAATGACAATATCGATTTTGGCGCTACTCCGCTCGTCGGGGAGGTGTACAGAAATAGATTTTAAGAGCCCTTTATTTCTAAATAAATGGCTTCGTTGTGTGGATGGGTGCAGGGTTAATTCGATTTAACGCTGCTAAATTCGAATTAAACTCATAGTGTAGACCAGGCTTAAGTGTGACTTGCCTGGAGGGCTGAGCGCTGAAAACCCCCCTGATTAGGTTAAGAGCCAACAGGAGGTGCTGGAGAGAGAGAGTGTGTGTAGGTTCACACTCACCCGACAGGAGGCGCCCACAAAAGGAGAGTATCCCCCGTCACAGATGGATACAGATAGGTGGAATAAAAATACAGTGAAAGTCTGCAATACTTTTTATGTTTAGCTGTTTGCTCTGTTTTGAGTTACTGAAAGTAAAGTAATGAACCAGCATGTCAAAATTACTGAGCAATGAAGACTCTTGTTAGTAGGACTCGGTGGAAACTGGATTTTCTTGTTTCCTTGGCAATTCTGTGGATTCCGAATTTTTACCTGCTCCAACATGAAAAAACAAAACAAAAATCTTGACACTTCCCATAAAACTAAATTTCAAAAATATTCTGTTTGGGGTCAATCAAATGTTTTGTTCCAATAAAATCAAAATGTTTCCTTCCAATTTTAACTTCTTTGTTTTTACATAATATAAAAGTCATATTTAAATTAAAAATAATAATTAAAAAACAGTTGCTTACCTTTAACTGTTGTTCTTTGAGATGTGATGCAGACATGTATTCTATGGTGGGTGTGCGCTCCCCATGCACCAAAGCTAGAGAACTTTGCCTAGTAATATCCCTAGGGGCTGTGCTCATGCCCTGAGGCCGTAGTCCCCCTCTTGGTGGTATTAAGGTGGCGATGCCCTGACCCCCTCTGTTCCTTCTCACCAAATGTCAGAAATGCAGATGCCAATGCAGAGGAGACAGAAGATGGGTCATGGAATACATGTGTGCATCACATCTCGAAAAACTGTCACAGGGAACCATTTTTTCTTTGAGAAGATGGAGCCGTATATTCTATGTGGGTGGTTCGCAAGCACTACTCACAGGAGGTGGGGCTTGGAGTCTATTTAAGAAGGGCTGCAGAATTGCCTTCCCAAAGTTTGCATCTGATCTGGGGGCAGCTGTAATAGTATAGTGGTTTGCAAAAGTATGCACAGAGGACCAAGTGGCCACCCTGAAAATGTCCAATATAGGAATATCATTTAGAAATGCTGTTGGCTAAACCAAGAACCAGAGGACCTCCTCCTTTGGGATCTGTGACTCTTTCTGAATTAATGCCGTTGCTGCACAGGAAGGGGGGACAAAATCAAGTAGTTAGTTTGACAGGAAGGCAGGTCTTGTGTTTAAGGCTTTAGACTAGATTTAGTTCCCAGATCTGACAAATATTTTGTGTGCGACTATGGGCAAGTCACTTAAAATTTCTGTACCTCTATTTTCCACCTGAAAATACCCATAGGATTATATTTAGTTTCTTCCACTCCATCAGTTCTGTCTATTTAAATCATAATCCATTGGTCAAATGAACTGTTTTCATTATGGGTTTGTCTAAAAGGGAAGTTAAAACTGGACTGAGTCAATCCAGTTCGAAAACACTTGTGTACATATGACGTAATTCAGTGTAGTGCAAAAACTGTTTATTTGGAGTCCTCTTTCAAAGTGAACTAACTTTGCTACAAATCCAGTTAGTCTCATCTATTGTTTGTGTGCATGCAATGCTGCTGCAAACTACTTTGGCACTCTTCCAATCCCACATTGCTTGGCAGGTGACCTTTATTGACTTGTTTATCTGTGTGCCCTGCCCTGCTCTGGGGTCAAGTTGACCGAATGTCTCCTCCCCCATTTATAAGATGGTGCACAGGAAGATTTTGTCCATTTGCTCCTGGATTCCAGTATATAACAGCTGGGATAATACACCAGAAGCCCTACAACATGCCTCAAGCAGCCACTCCGAGACCTTGGATCTCATCGCCATCTGAGACGTGTCAGTGCAGGAAGTTCATGTGACCAGCCACCAGAATAAAGCCCTTTTTGTGGCTCTGCGATGTCCACGAGGGGCCACGACTGGGATTCCAAACGGTGCCAGTCAAAGAGCAAACAGCTCAGCAGCAGTTATATTAAAATGAGGGACAATAGGAAAAAATCCAGCAGGGGACACGTAACCTGTCCATTTCTTGGGGAGCTGGAATGGATTTTATGTAACTACATGACCACCCAACCCAGGCAACTTGTGGAGTCTGCTGCCTCTCACTCCCCCCGCGGCCATGAGCAGCAAGACTGATTGGAGGATGAACACAAGGAGCCCAGTGAAGAGATCCCCCGGGAATGCCAGGATCTCTTTTGGATTCAGAACCCAGTTAGAAGGCAAGCCCAATTCCTGTCCTGCAGAAATCAACCCCAATTACTAGGCAGCAACCCAGACCGAGGGGGCTGATCCTATGGAGGGAACCTCAGCATGTATGTTTTTTTTTTTTATAATTTGTTTCATAATTTAATATTTAAGTTTTCAATTTATTATTATTTATTATGCTATGCTGGCATGCTAGCTTGTTCCAGGTGCCCTATGGCAGCGTTCATTGTAAACAGATATGAGCTAGAAGCCTTTCCAAGTCCGAGATCCCCTTCACCCTCCCTTGGCCCATGCTCTTTGTTCGATGCCCCCGTACATCCTTCCGAAGTGTTTGCTTCTCAGCCGAGGTCACTGGCCCCCACCTTATGCTAACGCCCCAACTACTGACTGTTTTCAGGCCCACACCACAGGGAGGCATTTTTCTTTCCCCTTTCCTCAGCTGTCCTGCCCCGCAAATGGTGCCCCATCCTCCTCAAGCTCTTGTTTTCCACCTCAAAATGGTGGCCAGCAGCATGCCATAATGGCAGCTTCTTCCCTGACCCTGTGGCAGAATCAAATAAGGAAAATAGTCTTTTGTGCAAAATGCAAATGTTTACTCGAACAGTGGTTACAGGAAAAGAAGCTTGATTAGTGTTCTCAGTTTACATGAGGTAGATATCAACACTGCATGACCATAAAGCTACAAAGTGTACAGCTCCCCTGTAAATGTCCTGTAACATACATTCTTACAGACTGGTACCAGTGAATGCTTCAGGCAACCATAGAACCCTAGTATTTTTCTCTGCTCTTCCAACATGACTGCAGGAGAGAGAGAAAGCAAAATCTAAGGCTGAAAAATTGCTCACTTTTTGTCTGGATATTATAAGGAATAGCTGCATGCAGCCTTCCCTCCCCCCTCACCTGCATGCTCCACCTATAGCTCGCAACTCCCTTCCAGTCCTGCACTTCTAGGGACACCATCTTGGAGAATAACTTTGCCAAGTATCTTGCTGGTCTGCCCTTTGCCTCTTTAAATAAGGTCATTCTCTGCCTCCTGGTCACTCTCCTCAGTGTAATGTCATCCAAACCAGGATAGCTTAAAGGGGATGTAGAGGGGATTAATATCCAACTCGCCCCCGGATTCACCCCACTAACCCCCCTCCAACACCACATAAGCACCTCCACAGCACATCAAAACTGCAAAGCCAGACCAGGAGCATAATTCCCAAACCCCACGCCTTCCCCCAGCCCCAACCTCCAAGACACAACAGCAAAGCAAAGAGTATATACTGTACAGACAAAAATCTCAATACACACATCACTTACCATTGCCGAGGGTCCTCCCCAGACTGGGAAGACTCTTAGGAAGGTAAAGCCAGAAATGCACATAAAAAAATGCCATCTCAGCCTCCCTAGAACATGAACAATAACCATTTGTAATTGTAACCTCGATGCCAACTCTGCCCACATAACTACACCAGCAACACCATCACAGGACCTAACCAGATCAGCTACAACATCACCGGCTCATTCACCTGCACGTCCACCAATGCTATATATGCCATCATGTGCCAGCAATGCCCCTCTGCTATGTACATTGGCCAAACTGGACAGTCACTACGCAAGAGGATAAATGGACACAAGTCAGATATCAGGAATGGCAATATACAAAAACCTGTAGGAGAACACTTCAACCTCCCTGGCCACACAATAGCAGATGTAAAGGTAGCCATCTTACAGCAAAAATCTTCAGGACCAGACTCCAAAGAGAAACTGCTGAGCTCCAGTTCATTTGCAAATTTGACACCATCAGATCAAGATTAAACAAAGACTGTGAATGGCTATCCAACTACAGAAGCAGTTTCTCCTCCCTTGGTGTTCACACTTCAACTGCTAGCAGAGCACCTCACCCTCCCTGATTGAACTAACCTCGTTATCTCCATACTGATTTATACCTGCCTCTGGAGATTTCCCTTACTTGCATCTGAAGAAGTGAGGTTCTTACCCACGAAAGCTTATGCTCCCAATACTTCTGTTAGTCTCAAAGGTGCCACAGGACCCTCTGTTGCTTTGTAATTTTTGTTAATACTTCCAGAGCTACAGCACTCACACTGGCCAGACCCTCCTGGACAAGGCCTTTATCAATGGTTTAGCAGCTGGCAAACCTGAGGTGGAGGAAACAGAAAACTCACGATGACATTTTCATGGACATCATTACAGAGTCCAGAAACCCCCTGAAAAATGTGAAGAGTTGGAGGCAGTATCTGAGGACTGAGAGGGAATCCGACTAGGAGTTTTCCAGAGAGATTGTTGCAGTGGTAGAGGATGGTGTGGCAGCTGCCAGGGTCAAAACGAGCATGGAAAAGACAGGGAGATGCAGAGGCAACTCCTGGAGGCAATAAAAAATGTCCCGTTGCACTGCATGTTATTATGAGGGCAGCAGGCCACGCAGTACTGCAAACCAACAGCTAGCCTGTTATGTGGCCTCTGGATAATACTGGCTATAGGGAACAACAACAACTCCTCCCTGCTGTACTCTCACAGCAGTGCTCCCAGAAGCCATGCCCCTCCCACAACCCAGCACTGGTCCCTGAGAAAAGTGGCACCTGGGACCCCAACTATTTTGGGCCCTCTATTGCCCCTGGCAATTTCCAGCCTCTGCACTTTACTTCAGAAGGACCATGAAGAAGAGGCAACTTATGCTCTTCTGTGACTTTAAGTCCCTTCACCCCTTGCATTGTATTCTGCACTGCATTGCTGCACTCTGCTATTTTGTTTCACTGCTGTTTTAATGAAAGGGTTTTTTGTAGTTAAATAATAGATTGCTTCATAATTGAAAATCATTGTTTCATTTTCGTTTCAGTTGATCATTTGTTTGTTACAGAGTAGATGATAAAAACCTTAAAAATTTCATTCCTAAGGAGTCGACAGTTCATTTTACACAGAAAATAATTAAGTATGCACTAATTCATAAATTTTTACAAACACATTTAGGCAAATACGCAAAAGGGATCGCAACAACACCGCACTTCCACTGGCTACAAATAACTGAACTGCACAAAAAACTTCCAACACCCCCCCAACCTCCACCCCCGACCACAGACATTGGATAACAGCTGGATGTACAGCTGCACAATTTCAGGCCTGAGACTCAAAGTAAGAGCAATAGGCATATCTCACAATATTGCCCCGGCTGTTTGCATTTTGTACTGGATGCCTCACTGACTGCACAGACCGCTGAGAGAGTCTCTGCACCTCAGCCTCCCACCCATTGCTAGGCTATCTCCCTTAGTCTCACAAACATTGTGCAAAATACAACGTGCTGCTATAATCTTTGAGACATTTTATTCTGCTGCTTCCAACTTATTCCACAAACAGTGCCATCTCCCTTTCAAACGGCCAAATGCACACTCCATTGCCATTTTGCAACTACTAAAGAGGTAGTTAAACAGTTCCTTCCTTCTCTCCAAGCGGCCTCTGAATGGCTTCATTAACCAGGAAAGCAAGAGGATAAGCCGAGTCTCCCCGGATAACAGGAGCAATGTCTCCCCCTCTAGTGTCTATAGTGTTCAAGCAGTCCTGTCTCTATTAAACACAACTGAGTTCTGAAAGATCTTAGCATTATGGACCCTTCCAGACCACACAGCATTTATAACTGTAAACCTACCACAGTTGTCAACAAGCCCTTGGAATATCATCAAGAAATACCCCTTTGTGCTTATGAATTCTGAGCCCTGACTGGGAATGGGGGGCAAATAATAGGCACATGGATCCCATCAATTGCCCCAGTAAAGTTTGGCAACTCTCCCGCCACACACACACACACACACACATGTAAAACCATCAATAACCTCCGGAGCATTATCAAGCTTTATAGCCCAGTGTAACAATATCTTCTCCATGGCATCACACACCTGCATGATAATAGCCCCAGTAGTCCCCACACTGAATTGGGTCACTAGGGATCATTAACATTCAGGGGTGACCAGCTTCTAGATGACAATGATGATCCACTTCTCCACAGACATGGAGAACTGTGGGGGGGTATGCGGTCACTGCAGCTCCAGGGTTAGTTCAGCACATATCTCCAAAAAGGTTGCCTTCCCTATCCTGAAATTCTCTTGCCACTGCTGGTCATCCCAGGTCAGCAGCGTAATCCTTTCTGTGTTGATTCCCAGTCCCAGAAATGTCACTGCACTCCATGAAGCTGCTTCAGGAACTGCTCCTCTACTGTCTGTAGTATGGTGTCTTCCTCTCCGTGTCCTGGTTCCACCACTGCTAACGACTCTCCTGCTCCTGGAGGAGCTGCTGCAGCTGCCACATCACCTGCGTGGTGGTGCGGCAGGCAAAGTTCCAAACTGAACTCATCTGGCTTTCAGTGCTGAAATACACCCCAAGCAGCTTCTGCACATTGCCAACATTGCAGTGTGGAGCACTGTTCGGTCCATGGAGCACTGTTCGGTCCATGTTGGCTGACAGCAATTCAAAAACAGTGCTAGCCCACCCAAAAAGAAAGCACCAGGGGGAGGGTACACAAACGAATCATGGGATTGTTTTTAAATGTGAACTAGTCTGGCTTCTGCTATGCATCCCACAATGCACAGCAAGAAAAAAATTCCTGGAATATAGGCTGCTCAGCAGCAAAGCAAAGGAGCAAGGGATACCCTCTGAGAATGCCACGCCGTCCGTTCTCAGCAAACCACTGCCATGTGTACACGATGATGCCCATTGCATACCATCCCATGCACACTATTACTGCAGTTTGTGTACCGCACATTACCTGACACAAAGCAAAAAAACATGTGGATTAAATCCCCATGTAGACAAGCCCTATGTGTTTGTGCAGCACCTGGCACATTATGACCCTAAACTCAAATGGAGTCTCCAGAAGCTATTGTTATACATTATAATAATTTTCAATGTAATTGATACTTGGAATTTTTGCTTCTTAAGCTTTTTGCTGCTTATCTTTTTTTTAAAAGGACTTTGGGATACTGCCTTTACTGTGTTCAATTTAATGACTTTTCTTTTATACACCATTGCTGGTTTTCTTTTGTTTGAGGGGTGGTATTTAGGATACGGGTTCCTGGATACAAATTAAGCGTGGAGGGGTTATAACATAAAGCCAGCAATAGACTTCCTCCACCATGAATTATTTTCTTCAAAAGGAGTTTCCACCCAACAGACTGTATATTTATATGGACATCTGATTATCTTAAGAAACACTTTGAAAGTGGGTCAACGATGAGTTCTTTGGGTGTAGTTTTCTTCCCATTTCATCGTTATCTACATAAATAACAAAAAGTGTGCAAATAAACCAAGGTACAAACCACTAAACACACACGGTTTTGTAAAGGGAATGCCAGCAGCCATTTAACTACAGCAGCCCTGGCAGGCACAATTATAATACAATTTATCACTGAATGCACACCATGCTGCAGAATACATAATCACCATACCAGCAGGTTGAGACCAATAATATAACACACTTGAATAAATTTGACTAAAATAGTGTGTCTTAAGGAAATGAGGAGATGTCAAAGGGATCTCTAAAAACTGAAAGGAGTTTTAAAAGTAATGCCTTTTGGAGTCCTCTATACCTCCTTCCTCCTGCCCTCTCCCCTCCCCACCTTTTAACTGTAACTTTTAAAAACAATAATAGAAATACTGAATGAAAATATCTTAGGAGACAATCATAATGTTACCAAATCTGCAAATATTTAGGGCCAGATTCTGACATTGTTCCTCATCTGGAATAGTACCTCACTTCATGAGTAATCTCAGTGAAATCATGGAGTAAGTGTGTCAGAATCTGATTCTACATATTTATGCAGATTTTCTTTTATCTGGCAGCCTTGCAACAACTTCTATATTAATTATTGTTCTTAAAATAACACTGTCTAAAAATGTTTAAAAAAACAAATGCTACAACCATTTATGTGTTTGCATCTCAGCAGCTTTAATACCTAACTTTAGTGCCATACTGCATTTCTAAAAATAAAAATTTAATTTGCAAAAATATTTATATTGTTGATTCTTATGTGGGCGCAGTGGCATGCACCTGTATTCCCAGCTACTTGGGAGGCTGAGGCTGGCAGATCACTTGGGCTCAGGGGTGTGCTATGCTATGCTGATCGGGTGTCCGGTGCCACTGACAGCCTAGCCAGCGTGTGGCTGACGGAATGGTTAGAACAACACGCATGATGTGTTTTGATCGGCGCTCTCTCTGTGAGGGCTGATGGACAGATCTAGCAAGGTGATTCTTACGCAATGAATTGGGAGCTATTACGTAAAATGTTTAAACTCAAAAACAAAAATGCGTGAAAAGCTTCACACACCAAAACATCTCCTTCTTCCCAGAAATCAGTCATTTTCTTGTGGAAGACATTTGAGAAAGTCTCTCACAAGCACTAACTTCCTCAGTTAATACCATCATGTCTGAACAACCTAATTCATAACACATCTTGGGAGAAAAGGATAATTGAAAATCAGAATTTTCCCTCCCTTCCCCGGTGAAAATAAGACACTTCAAAGCTACTGTGTTACCCACCACCTCTCCAACACACACACACACACACACACACACACACACACACACACACAGGAGGGAGGGGGGGCACTGGCCAGAAGACAAAAATGTTTGTCTACAGTCTACATTTTTTAACAATTTCATGGTATTGTAATGTAAATTCTTCAATGCATCTACTCAATTGTAAAAGGACCAAGAGCTGGAAAACCCATATCAGACACTGGACCTTTACAAATTAGTAAATGAATCATCTGAAACTGACCACGACTTTCCTTTTGAGAGAGAGAGAGAGAGAGAGAAAGTAAACAGGGCAGGATTTACATCTTATGCGCCCCTAGGCACAGCATCTTCAGCCTCCCCACCTACAGCTGACCTTCGTGTTTTCCATAAAAAAACGAAACAAAAAGAAATATAAACACAGCCTCCCCAGGACGCACGGTGCTCCCAGCCCGAGCCGGGACGCAGCCCATCTGCCCCAAGCAAGGCACAAGAAGGGGGACTGTACCTCTCCACACGGCGAGGGATCTCCGGGTGTCTTCTGTCCCTCCCACAGCCTGGCGCATTCCAGCTCTGCCCGTGAAGTGAATGGGGTGCCAGCCATGCTCCGCCCTCTCCCTCCCCGGCATGGGACAAAGGCAGCAGGGTGGCCAGGATTAGGAAGGGGCTGGGATGCTCCCAGCACCTTTAGCGGACACCCTGCCCAGCTGCAGCTCACAATGCCCCCAGGCAGGCAGGCTGACTCGGACGCTCACCCTGCTCCAACTCCACATACTGGGTGGCCACCAACCCATGCTAGAGGCCAGCTGCCCACAGGGGAGCTGTATGTATTAACTTTTTAACTTTTAACCAACTTTTAACTTTTGGGCGCCCCTAGAACGCCGGTGCCCCTAGGCATGTGCCTACTGTGCCTAATTGGAAATCCGGCTCTGGTTGTAAAGTGTTATATAAAGGTTTTCTTGGCATATGTTTGGGAGGACTACATTCCTCTCCATCATGTATTTTGTTCATGCCAAATATTTTTACAGAGACTATTTTAGAAATAAATAAATAAATAAATAAATGGAGATATCCCATCTCCTAGAACTGGAAGGGACCTTGAAAGGTCATCGAGTCCAGCCCCCTGCCTTCACTAGCAGGACCAAGTACTGATTTTGCCCCAGATCCCTAAGTGGCCCCCTCAAGGATTGAACTCACAACCCTGGGTTTAGCAGGCCAATGCTCAAACCACTGAGCTATCCCTCCCCCCCCCCCCCCCCCATGTTGGAGAGTGTTTTAACAATTTTTATTGGCACTCCTTTTTTCCATCTATCCAACCGTAATGCGAGGTTTCTACAGTAGCCAGGCACTATTCAAAATCCCCGTGTGATGGGATCTATCAAACCTTCTCTGACCCCTGCTTAAGGAAAATTCATTCAAACCTGGCTACCAACAAGGTTGGTCCTTCAGATGCACTAGGAGGAGACACTGATCAATTAAGAACCAGCGGTCAATTTAGAAGCTGTGCCTGCTTCTTCTCAGGGCAGTGCAGGGGGAGACTGGGACAGAGGATGATCTTCGCACTGATAGGCCAGGGCCAGGTCAGGGCCTTGCCCTCAAGCACTGCGGCATTTGCCTTGGAGTTTGGTTTGTTTAAAGGTGCAGAGAGACAAGTCTGAGTTTGTTATTTTTATTGAGCTGGCTATAGACTGATGCCAAGCTTATGGCACAAGCCCCCCTGCTCTGAGCAGGCAGCTACAACTGGTGGACTAAGGCAGGGAGTGCCTGCAGTACAACTCTTGGCCCTGCAGGGGGTGCTATGGAGCAACCCCACTTGTGACACTCTACCGAAGTATTGTATTGGTAATATGAAATTATTAAAAGACAAAACAGGACCTGACAAGAGGCATACATAATATTAAACACATTTTGTGTCTTTTCACTGTTGCATTGTTAATTTCCTCCTCCTTTTCTTTAGTGCAGTCATTTGCTGGGCTATTATGTCTAATTTAGGGCTAGATTTTGGCATCAGGGCTGTTTCAAACTGGGGCATTCTGGCAAATGGAGATCAATAGTGGGTAGTGATACTCTGGCCATGCTTCCTTTCTCCTAGCTATACCACTATGCCTGAACTACAGCAAACGCACACCAAAAAACCCTCGGATTATGGACCCTTTTCACCATCACTTGCTGTAGTAGCTCGGCTCTTATTGTGTTTGTGATGAGGAAGAAGAGTTCTGTGTAAGCTCGAAAGCTCATCTCTTTCACCAACAGAAAAGATATTACCTCACTCACCTTGTCACTTTAAATCAACACCGACAAAAGGGCAGGCTAAGCAGAGCAAATGAGACATGAAGCACTTGAAAAACATACTCCACACCAGCTCCCACAAGGACTGAGCGCACTGACCGGGCCAAAGTACACCAGTGACCTAAGCAATTCCACTCCCAAGCCATACCCTGTTATCTGCAGTTTAAGGGAGTATTAGCTATGTCAGTATGAAACAGTCCATTCCTTAGAGTGCAGATATTTCCTATGAGTCAGATAAACAGGAATGTAAGAAAAATAATGAAAATATGAAGTTAGATTTTTTTATATAACTTAAGCGCTGCAATCCCTAGATAGCTCCTCACTGACTCTGTCTCTGGATAGGCTACCTTTTTCTGATATGCTCTCCAGCTAGGATACCCACCTCCCAATAATTCCAGTGTATGCAGGTTGCCCATCATCACACTAAGTCCATTCACTCTCATTCTGCTGGTCTGAAACTGCTGTCCCTGGCCTACCAATGGATCAGTACTGCCCTGTTGGCTTGTTTCCCTCCCTGCCTGCCTGATGTTCTGCTGGTTGGGTCCCTTGCTGGTCAGATCTCACTTGTACTTTGAGCTAAAGGCTCCTGACTTCCACCACCAATGTCCTTCCTATTGAGACAATATTACACCAGAAGAAGAACAAAGCAGCAACACTTTTACCCCTCTGGCCTTTAGAATATAGGCAGTCAGGCTGCACCTTGCTCACCAGGCTCACCTGACTTGATTTTCCACTCACCGAGAGTGAGCACCTGAGGGCTTGGGAACAACAATAATCTTTTAACTGCATTACAACACTGAGAATTATTTACATCTTCACCAATAAGTGGTGGAGAGGAATGGTTCCTTTCTCTCACATCTCCTTTTGTCTGCTGTGCCACCCTTTGACAAGGAGCAGCGTGTGTTCCCACGCAAACAAAGCCAGGTACACCAGATGCAGAAGAGATGTGGAGCCATGGCCCTGAGCCCTTTGGAGTGGGTAGTAATCCCTGCACCCAGGAAAATATAGATTGCAATTGCACCTGACCCCCTACACAAGGGAAATCCTCTCCGGCAACCTCTCCTCTCTCTTTGTACACCTATAGAGAGCTGGACACAATATTCCTCTGAATGGATTAGGAAAGACTATTGGTAGGAGTGGTATCAGGTGAGCCAAAAGGAGACCTTCTCCTTCAAGACAAATTATTAAGTTTAAATTGTGCTACTCATGTTTCAGCTGTCACCTTCTCTTTTGCATATCTTAGTGGGTCCCTTATTTTTAATTCTTATATGAAAAAAATACCCGAAAAGCCAAGCTGTACAGACAATACCATTTACAATATTGCAGTAGGGTTCACGAGAATTTCTGTGGTGAGCATGTATGCTTCTATCATATATCTGTTTTCAGGTGTTTCTGAGCGAAACACTAGGAAGTGCTATGGCAGTCTCATTAACTATAGACAAAGGACTGCAGGACCAAACTGCATGTGTGACAAAAATCTGCTCTGAATTCACACACAGCATTCTACACCATATCCCAACACACTCCAACTGTGCTTTTAAAAAAGGTCAGCTTGGCCATTTTAAATTGCAAGACAGATAAGAAATGACAATTGTTGTCTAGATTTTGAATGCATTTGTGGTCTTCTGCTACATAAAGTTTCATTTTAAAAAAATATTTTCAATCCATTTGTCTGTAATGTGTATTTTACAATACAAGTCTTCTGGAGAAAATAACAACGTAACTAAAGGTTGATGTTCTACAGTTGATGAGATCATTTTCACAGCTAAATGACTTGATAGTCTTTAATATTTCTACTGACGATCTGAACTGAGCTAGCAGTGCTGGTTGCTATTACAATACAGAAAACAAAACAAAGTAGTAAAAACTGCGAAATTCACAAGAGAATAGGAAGCCATTACTGATCATATATACCTGGATTTAGATCTGGTTGAACTATTCATGGCAAATCATTTGATAAATTGACCCTATTTTTTTGACTTGTCTTACAATAGGTAATGATTTTTATGAATTTGTTCATTATTTGCAATTGTTTTGTGAACACTTCCTATGAACAAATTTCAGCTTTTAGAATCTGCACAAATTTTTCACAATCAGTATTAAGTTGGCATTTTCTTTTTGTTATTTGAATTGTGAAATTGTTCACTGAAGAAATATTGGATTGTTTCCATTCCTTGATTGGATGATCATCAGCTTTACAGTTTCTGAAACAAGTAAGTGTATCCATGAAAATTTGAACTTTTCCCTAAAATTCCTAAGAATAAAACCCATCCAAGCTTTTTGAACAGTGCATAAATGGGGGTGATGGATAGCAGAGAATTGAGTTAATTGGTTTTATTTGCATGCACCTTTGATTTTTGCAATATTAATCCAGTTCTACCCTGGCTTCTGGCATCTCATGTCTGCACTACAGCATAAGGAAAAATGCTATTTTGAATATGCTTTCACAGGTATATTTGAGGACTTTATTCATTGCTTTAAAAAACATTGAAGTTAAAATATTGCAGACTATCTTACTTCTGGGCAGACAATGAAGGTTCAAGGACTTGGAAAACAAAGTCTAGCATTCACTTTTACACATAATATATATTTTAATTTGTATTAATTAAGGCAAATTCAGCCCTAAATAGGTTATTATTTAACATGAAAAATAAGTAATATTTACTGTAGAGTCTCTCTTTTTTTTAACTTGATTTATAGTGACCACTGTGCCTTTTAATATGAAAACTACATTTGAAATGACTCGTGCCATTGTTATTCAAGGTGAATCACAAAGAAGACTAAAGTGTTCTCCATAATGGCAATATACAAAAATCTGTAGGAGAACTCTTCAACCTCCCCGGCCACACAATAGCAGATGTAAAGGTAGCCATCTTATAGCAAAAAAACTTCAGGACCAGACTCCAAAGAGAAACTGCTGAGCTTCAGTTCATTTGCAAATTTGACAACATCAGATCAGGATTAAACAAAGACTGTGAATGGCTAGCCAACTACAGAAGTAGTTTCTCCTCCCTTGGTATTCACACTTCAATTGCTAGCAGAGGACCTCGCCCTCCCTGACTGAACTAACCTCGTTATCTCCATACTGATTCTTGCCAGCATATTTATACCTGCCCCTGGAAATTTCTATTACATGCATCCGATGAAGTGGGCATTCACCCACGAAAGCTTATGCTCCAATACATCTGTTAGTCTTAAAGGTGCCACAGGACTCTCTGTTGCTTTTTACAGATCCAGACTAACATGGCTACCCCTCTGATACTTAACAATATTAGGTTATGTCACATTTTGGCCTACCCTACCCACGAATGCACCTTGAAATGTTCTTTGTATTTTATTTGAAAAAAATCCAGCACAATAAACTAGAAGGCATTTTAAATCAGATCTAAGGTTCTTTTAATAATGATTAGACTTGAGACATGCCAGAAAGCATTTTTGTTTGTTTGTTTCAGATTCGTAAGTGCTCAGAACCAAATTGATGCACATATAGCACTGTGAAATCTTTCTATGTGGCTGTTCCATACCCTATAATTTACAGCTAATTAGCAAATAGATACCTCACCTAGAAAGGACTTCACTAGGTTGGTCATAGGACCCATTGTGACTGATGAAATTATCATATTTATCTGTTTTCCTATAGGAAAATAATGTCACTGATCCAATTTCTCAGTGTGAAAGCCGATCAGTCAGGGGTGCTGCAATCACCCTGGAGTTTCAGTTCCTGCTGCAGAATCCTGCTGACATCCCTCCAATACTGAGTGTCACGGAAGCATGTAGACTTGCAGGCTACCACAAATAACATTTTACACATTTGAAGTGTCATATGGCTGGCCATCTCTGCTCATTTTCTTCCCTTCAGCTGCATGTGAATTACACTGACAGCTGTCATAGAAATGTAGTATATAGGAGCTTATAATAATAACCATAGGAGGCAGGTCCTTAAACTGAGCTATTCTGGTTTGTACCAACTGAGGATCTGACCTAGAAGTCTACATTACCCTTACTATTCATTTAATAGATAGACAAGTCGGGGGCGGTAATATCTTTTATTATATCTTTTCTGTTGGTGAAAGAGAGAAGCTTTCGAGCTTTTACACAGAGCTCTTCTTTAGCTCTGGGAAAGGTATTCAGAGTGTCATAGCTAAATACAAGGTAAACAGATTGATAAGCATAAAGAGTTAACACACGTTGTGAATGACCATTCAAGGTGAAGTAGGCAGTTAACATCTCTGCAGTCATAGGACAAATGTGACGTACTTCATCCACTGCACTGAACACGCCAATAACATTTATGTGGGTGTGTAGTGAGTCGGTGTGGCTCCCCGCCGCCCCAGAAGGGGAAGAGCCCATCCGGAGGCCGGAGTGGGCGGAGCTAGGGAGTTCTGAGCCCGCCCCTCAGAGGGTCAGGCGGTGACCAGGAAGTATAAAACCAGGCCCTCAGAACTCAGTATGGCCCCAGCAGTTGGAGAGAACAGATGTTTCCAGCCTAGCTCGGGGTTGGGTAACCTCCACGGCCCGGAGTGACCGCCAGGAGCCGCCGGGCCTACCCTGCGCCCACTACCCCGAGGAGCCGCTGGGCCTGCCCTGCACCCGCTACCCCGAGGAGCCGCCAGGCCTGCCCTGCGCCCGTTACCCAGAGGAACCGCCGAGCCTGCCCGGCGCCTACTACCCAGAGGAGCCGCCGGGCCTGCCCTGCCCTGCGCCTCCTATCCGGAGGAGCTCCCGGACTTGCCAAACAATCCCTGGCTGGACGAACCCATGGTCCAGGATCCCCCCGAGGCTGACGCCAGCACCCAGGTAGGCCCAGAGGGGGAGTGTGGAAGTAACCCGGGGGCAGCCGACCCCAGTCTGGCTGCAGCACTGCCAGAGCCATTGTCAGTGTGTTGTGGCCAGGATCCCCACTGACGAAGCAGCGGGTCTTCTGCCACTGCTAGGGCCCCAGGCTGGGACGCAATGGAGTGGGAGGGCTTGCGTCCCCGCTGCCACCCAACCTGTGGGTGGCAGTCTCCCCCTCTCCCAGGGCTGTTGAGGCTCAGGCCTATTACTGTGGCTCAGCCCTGCCTGAGGGCCTGAGCTCTGCCTCCACATTTGTTGCCCCGCCCTGACCTAGGGCCTGGGCTTAAATACTTTATCTACTGTGGCTCAGCCCTGCCTGAGGGCCTGAGCTCTGCCTCCACATTTGTTGCCCTGCCCTGACCTAGGGCCTGGGCTTAAATACTTTGTTTACTGTTGCTCAACCCTGACTAAGGGTCTGAGCCCTGACCTAACGCTGGTGCCCGCCCTGAGCCGGGGTCGGGCTTCCTGTATCTTTCAGGACGGCAAGGGCTGCCGGGCGAGACCCTGCAGCCAGACAAAGCACTCAAGCCCCAGCAGGTAGTGAGTCGGTGTGGCTCCCCGCCGCCCCGGAGCAGGTCGAGCCCCGGCCAACTCCTGTACAGGGTGAAACAACACAATCGCTATGCTCCTGAATAAACTCACACAGAAAAATGATAAAAGACAAAAACACCATATCATCCATGGGTGAACACTTTTCACAAAACAATCGCTTTATTATTCCTCTTATTCCTTGTCCTCAAAGGAAACCTCCACAACACCTTCAAAAGATGAGTTGGGCGCTCAAATTATTAACTTTGCTAGACACTTAAAATCATGGATTCAGTAAAGACACAAGATTTATGGCTCATGACAACAATTTGTAACCCACTGACCCTCCTTTGTTCTATGACTGCAAAGGTGTTGAGTGCCCACTTCACCTTGAATGGTCTCTTGCAACACATGTTAACTCCATATGCTTAACAATCTGTTCTACCTTGTGTACATCCTGAGACCTTCCCCAGATCTTTAAAAAAGCTCAGTGTAGGTGCAAAAGCTGATCTCTTTCACCAACAGAAGTTGTTCCAAAGAAGAGAATACTTCACCCACCTAGTCTCTATAATATCCTGGGGCCAACACAGCTACAACAACACTGCAAACAATATTAATTTAATTGGAAGTTTATACATCACCCACTGCCAAGGTATTCTCCTCACAAAAAATCCCAATCTCTATTATAATCAGTCAAAAGACTGGATGGTACTAACATCAGAACTAAATGAAATATGAAAAAGGTGCGGGAAATTTTCAAAATTAGTATGCTGACTGGCTGCGGATTACCATTGTGCTTCTTACCTATAGCAATATTACTACTGCTGCAGATAAGAAGGATGGATGCCGAGCCTGCTAGATTTGTACAGTATCCAGCAGCACCACTGCCAAGGTCTACCAATCTAGCTCTAATAAATAGTTTCTGAACACTTTACCAGCCAAAGCAGGAAGAAGCAGTTTTGGAAGAATGCCACAAGGCAAGATCCAAAATGACAGCAGGGGAAACCTGAAGTCTCATTACTCTGTCATGTAAACAGTTATAGAGAAAGCTAACAAAACTTACTTTTAAAAGTGAGGTCTCAATCTCACTTTGGTATCTTACCTTTGCCATATACATGGGTGGGAGATACAGGTACTGTACTCTTAATGAGAATTTGTGACATAGAACTGTTTAAGAAATGCTTAAACAAACTACAAAATACTAGCACATTTCTTATTTTCATGTTAATCAAATTGCCAGCTTTTCTAATTTCAATACAAATATTGGGACAGATTTGCAGCTGGTGAAAATTGTCATAGTTCTATTGACTTCAATGCTATGACAATTTACACCAGATGCGCCTCTGTTTCTTAGTCTGAAACAGGATCTTCCTGGTCAGTGTGGTCTCACAAAAATCACAATAGCTGATTAAGGAGATCCAAGCACCTCCGCTCCCAGCTCCATTAACAAAGAAAAATAGCCTGATACTAGTACTGTAAAGCTAAAGACACTTCCACTCAGAGCACCCCCGCTGTGGAAACACCTTCAAGAGAGGACTGGAAGAGGAAGTTGATGATCCACAAGGAGTTGTGCCAAGCACAATGTTGACACTTAAGAAATAATACAGCTGGTCAGGAAATTATTTTTCCCCCTGAAAAAAATTGGGAAAAATGTTCATCAAAATATTTCTTTTAGGGGGAAAAATACACATACAAATTACAAACACAAAACCTGAAAAATCTGGGTGTCATTTTTGTTTTTTGACAAAACCCCAAAACATTTCTGAAAAAACAGACATATTTCATGAAAAAAAAATTCCATTTTGTAAAAGTCATTTTTAAAGTTATGTCAAATGTTTCAAAGGACACTATTTTATCAATTTTAATAAATAATAATAGCAAATACCTCCTTTTTCATTCTTCACTATCCTTGGAGTTAACGGCATATATCTAAAATCTACTTTTTTTTTAAATCTCCCCATGCCATTGTAGTTTATGTGCTATTGTAATAACCAATTATAATGTACTCTTGATTTTCTTTTTAAAAGCAGAGTGAGCAGTCTTATTGCAAACGTGTAAGTTTTAGACAACTTGGTATAATTATGACACTCAGCACTTACACAGCATTCTGCCTCCAACGGTCCCTGAGTGCTTCACAAAGGAGTCTGAATATTATTACCTCCACTTACAGATGGCTAAAGTGAGGCACAGAGAGAGGTGGAGTGACTTGCCCAAAGTCACACAGCAAGTGACTGACAGAGTCAGCAACAGAGACTTGGGTCTTTAATGTCTGGATACTCTCCTACAAGACTGGGCCTTGCAGGCAAGATAGCTGATCTGAGAATCGCACTGGGGCTAAAGCACAAGATAGGCATCAGGGCGCCTGCCTGAGGCAGAAACCTGGACACCTAGGGAACTTTTACAGTGGACATTTATGCATTGAATGAGTTTAGGCATCTACAGGGCTAGGGGGCAGGGAAGCAGGAATTGTGTGGATCACCGTGGTGCCTAAAACTGTGTATTAGGTACAGAAATCTGGGGATTAGGTGCCTAAGTCCCTCTGTGGATCTGGTTCTGTGGTCTTGTTCGTGCAGTTAGTGTGTCTTTCCTTCTCTAAGTAGGCATAGATAATTAATAGAAAGTGCATTATTTCAATTATTTCCAAATTAAATCATTTTAAAACTGACTGAGGAGCAGAGCAAATAAGCCATTTCATTGAATATTAAAGTCACAAGTGAGAATAAGCACCCACAGAGATCTTTCTTTTTGTGTGCCACTGCCAAAGCCCAGGGGATTTAAAGTTTCTTGCATTAACTCTGATTAATTGCTTTTATGAGTTTGTAACAGCATAAGCTGTGTTAAATATGTATACATGCATTCATATTTATAGAAGAGTTGCAGGAAATAATTTCTCAAAATTCTTCTAAAAAAACCCACACTCAGTAAAACCCTTTCCAGAGAATTTCCACTTCTTGCAATAATGTGAATGCTTAGAATATTACAAAAGTATACACTACAAAATAACTTTGTATACTATGAAGAATATACAAAATGGGTGACAGTTGTCACTGTTTCAGTAGGCAGGATATAAATAAAGCATGTATGGCTTTTCATCTCAGGAATGATGGTCCTTACTCTGACTAGGGTTGCCAGGTGTTCAGTTTTTGACCAGAACACCCGGTTGAAAAGAGACCCTGGCAGCTCTGGTCAGCACTGCTGACCGGGCCATTAAAAGTCCAGTTGGCAATGAGGCAGGCTAGCTACTTGGCTCCGTGCAGCTCCTGGGAAGCTGTTGGTTTCTCCCTCCGGCTCCTAACCGCTCTGCGGTTCCCATTGGCTGGGAATTGTGACCAATGGGAGCTGCAGGGGTGGCGCCTGTGGGCCAGGGTGGCATGTGGAGCCCCCGACCCCCCCCCTGCGCCTTGGAGTCGGAGGAACATGCTGGTTGCTTCCTGGGAGCAGCCTCAGGTCAGCGCCGCCCAGAGCCTGCAACCCACACCCCCTCCTGCACCCCAACCCTCTGCCCCAGCCTGGAGCCCCCTCCTGCACTCCAAACCCTCCAGCCCCACCCCAGAGCTGGCACCCCCAGTCAGAGCTCTCACATCCTCCTGCACCCCAATCCCCTGCCCCAGCCCAAAGCCCCCTCCCACACTCTGAACCCCTCGTTTCTGGCCCCACCCCAAAGCCCACACCCCCAGCTGGAGTCCTCATCCCAATCCCCAGCCCGGAGCCCCCTGCCACACCCTAAACCCTTCATCCCTGGCCCCACCCCAGGGCCCACATCCCCAGACAGAGCCCTCGTTCTCCCACACCCCAGCTCCCTGCCCCAGCCAGGTGAAAATGAGCAAGTGAGGGAGGGTGGGAGAGAGCGAGCGACGGAGGGAGGAGGGATGGAGTGAGTGGAGATGGGGCCTCAGACAAGGGGTGAAGCAGGGGCAGGGCCTTGGGGAAGGGGCAGTGCAAGGGTGTTCAGTTTTCTGTGAATAGAAAGTTGGCAACCCTAACTCCATCTCTGACTTGTGGTGCAGCAAGGGGAAAATGGGTAGATTGGGGCATCTACAGAGCCCTGAATGGGCTATGATGGGGAGCCACATTCTCTCAGAGGGAATACAAAATGGGTTGCTGTGACACAGAAGTCCATTTTTGGTTCACTACTCCTTGTCAGCAACTTTGTCAGGCCTGATATACTCACCATACCTCACACTCTGTTGTCATGATATTTATTTAAAAGGTGACACGTAATATATCATTTGAAATCAAATGAAATCTAGTAATTAATGTCACTGTGAAATGTTTGTAATCTGTAGGTGAAATTATGGATACTCTCTGATATTATGTTCTGGAGACTGTAAACAGACAAAGGTGACAAAACAGGTTTCTTCTGTCTAAAGAGGATAGATAACATGGTGGCAGACAGCCTGTGCAGGAAAGAGAGCTCTGACCACCTGCCTCCGGGTCAGCCAGTGGCTACCTCTCCTGCAGCTTTGTGAAGGGGAGGTGTGCACTAATGGCATCCCAGTGCCAGAGGGCAAGGCAGTCACTGGTATCAGGTACCACAAGTTTCAGCTGGCCTGACCAATTCAGTGTAGCCCAACTCACTGTGGTTATAATATGTACCTAAAAGGTGTCATGTAATTTGTCACTGGAACACTAATAACTCACTGAACATTAATATTCTTTCATGATGTGTGTATGAGATGCATATATACAGCTATGGATACACGCTGGAATGATGGCTAAAATGTGTTTAAAGCCAGGCATATCTGGAGGAGTTGGTAACAGAACTGACCTAGACAAAGGAATGTATTTGCTTCTCTGACCAGCCCAGGGGTCAAGCAGAGAGGATGAAGAATGAAGGTCCATTTACATATTAGGTAAACAAAGCTATCAAACTAACAAATAGGGGAGGAGACAGCATGGCATCTCCACCCAGCAGGAGAAACACATTTTATCAGAGCTAAAAAGACAGGGGGTCTGAACCTCAAGTGAAAAGTATTGAACTAGCTGATTATATAAAGGGTGACCAGATATCCCGTTTTTATAGGGACAGTCCCGTTTTTTGGGACTTTTTCTTATATAGGCGCCTATTGCCCCACATCCCCTGTCCCGTTTTTTCACAGTTGCTATCTGGTCAACCTAATTCTCTACAATATTACTGTATGATAAAAGTGTATCCAATAAGGTATTTTCTAAAGTCCTATGTCATAGTGGTGATTAATATCATAATAAAATGTGTGTATTAACACTTAATAAGGAATTATGGATACTTATTGATATTAAACTGAACAGTCTGTGTCCAAGCAAAGGGAGAAACAGGTCTCTCACAGACAGGAGGGAACATCACAGCTATTTACCTGTCCAATATGTAAATTAAGCAGGGTGAAATCAAAACACTAGCAGTAAAAACGAACAGGCTGCTGCCACCTTATCTGAACAGCTAACTAAAAAGAAAAAAATCGTGGCCAAGGCAGTACAGTGTTGATTTCTTGAAATATGGCTTCATCAGTTGTGCTAAAGCAAACCAAGAACCAAAACCCCAATGTGTTATTTGCACCAAAGTGCTTGCAAACAAGAGTTTAAAGCCATCAAAGTTGAAGAGACATTTAGAAACAAAACATACAGAACTCGTGAATAAACCATTGGACTATTTTCAAAGGAAGCAACGGGAACTTAACTTATCAGGTCAGGTTCTCAGCCAGTCAACCACCTTGAACGGTAAAGCCGAACTGGCTTCATATTTGGTTGCATATCGTGTGGCAAAAGTGAAAATTGCCCATAAAGTTGCTGAAAAAGTTATTCTTCCAGCATCTGTGGATATGATGCGGAAAATTTTTCATGAGAAGTCTGCAGAAAAATTGAAAAGTGTTCCTCTCAGTGATAACACAGTGTCTCGGCAAATATATGATATTGCAGAGAATTTGGAAGCTCAACTTGTAGCACTGTTACAGTCAGTGGGGGATTTTGCTATACAACTTGATGAAAGTACTGATATTTCAGATTGCGCAACGCTGTTAGTTTGTGAAGTACGCATGGCAAGATGATTTTAGGGAGGATTTGCTGTGTTGTCTGACCCCACCAACAAATATAATGGGGCGCACAGATATTTGCCGCACTGAAAATGACTGAAGAGTTGGAAAATACAAACTGGAAAGGAATAACAAGTGACGGTGCAGTAAATATGACCGGAAAGAACAGTGGAGTTGTAAAAAAAATCTGTGAGGCAGCTGGCAATGACATTGTTTGGAATCATTGTTTCATTCACCGCGAAGCTTTGGCATCCAGGGGTATTCCTCCTGATCTTATAGCAGTACTGAAGGAAGCAGTCAAAATTGTAAACTTCATTAAAGGGAGCTCACTTAACCGCAGGCTTTCTGATGTGCTACGCTCAGACATGGGAGCAGAACACATGCATTTACTGTGTCATACTGAAGTAAGGTGGCTGTCATGGGGCAGAGTGCTTACCAGGGTGTACAAATTCAGGAACGAGATTCATGTTTCTTTGGTGGTGAAAGAGTCTAACTTGGCAACTTTGTTTGATGATGACAGTTGGTTAGTAAAGTTGCCATACCTTGCTGACATTTTCTCGATTTAAATGAACTAAACTTGAAGTTATAAAGAAGATGCAATGATTTGTTTCAACATTGTGAAGAGATACAAGTAATTCAAAAGTCATTGGCACTGTGGCAAGCACGTCTGAAAAGTAATCAGCCCAGCTATTACACGTTCCCAACACTGTTACAACACATTGAGGAGAACACCACCAGTGAGGAAAAAGTGAATGAAATGAAAACTATCATACGGTTACGTCTCGCTGCTCTGTCTGACAGTTTTAGTCGCTATTTCCCAATAAACAAGTTTGAATATTTTAATGAAAAATGCTGGGTGAAAGATCCTTTTGCTTTTGAAACCCCTGAGGCAACAATGGAGCTAAATCTGACACTTGAGCAAGAGAATGAACAGCTGCCTCTCACCTGTGATAACACTCTGAAAACATGGCACAAGTCAATAAACTTGTCATCATTTTGGATCAGTGTTTCCAAAGAATATCCACTACTAAGTAAAGTAAGTGTGATCTTGTTGCTGCCTTTCACAACAACCTACGTGTGAAGTGGGATTTTCAACTGACAAGATTAAAAATCCAAAGAAAGAAACCGACTGAACAGTGAACCTGCTAAGCGGGTAGCCCTTTCATCCTGTGATCCTGACTGGAACGAGATCATGAGGAACAAACAGGCCCACCAGCCACATTAAGTAAGTGAAACTTAACCTGATCACTTTTATAGTGTTTTGTTTAAAAGTAGCAAAGAGTCCTGTGGCACCTTATAGACTAACAGACGTATAGGAGCATGAGCTTTCGTGGGTGAATACCCACTTCTTCGGATGTATTCACCCATGAAAGCTCATGCACCTATACGTCTGTTAGTCTATAAGGTGCCACAGGACTCTTTGCTGCTTTTACAGATCCAGACTAACACGGCTACCCCTTTGATACTTATTTAAAAGTAATGGTTTTCTCTAGTGTTAGTTATGTAAAGTGGGTTAAGCTGGAATGTATTGCAATATTATGATTTTATGAAAACTCTAGTCAAAAGATATAATTATGTTGGGTCGCAGGCATCAACAATTTTCTTCAGCTGAGTCATGAGAAAAAAAGTTTGAAAACCACTGCTCTAAGAAGCTGCATTTTAAATCCATAACTAGACAGACACCAGGGAATGGAGCTCTTGCAAGCTGCAAAAGATGGGCCTTCAACCAAAGGGGAGTTGAAGTCTTTGGAAACTGAATATAGGTGAGAAACCTGCTTAGGCAAATGATTTTTCAGTAGGAAGACAAGGGAAGCCAGCATCTTGTATTCTGTGAAAGGTCCTGACTGAGGGAAAGTCAGCCATGGCTGGGAAGAAGGAAGACTGGTGAGAGAAACATCTGGAGCAAAGCCTGTACCTTGCTAAGTTAACTTTTAGACTTTTATATGTATGTTTTCACTTTTATTTGCTTGTAACCCTTTATAACTTTATTCTTTTTATTTGGCATCACTTAACCTATGTCCTGTTGTTAATACATTTGTTTTATTTATACTGCAAACCAACTCAGTGCTGTGTTTGAAGGGAAGGATATATTTACCCCAGTTAAGTCAATAAGCTGTAATGTGCTTTTGCCTCTTTAAAGGAGCAATGAACCTTACTATTTCTCGGAATGATCCACTGGACACTTTAGGGCACACGGTGTTAGGAAAATTCAAGACAAGGAGTGTGTTGGGGGTCACCCTGCAAGTAGCATCCAAGGAGGATCTGCTAGGAGCGATGGAAGCCAAAATGGGGCTGTAGACAGCTGCTGGGGTCAGAGTTGCTGAACCAGGGCTTGCTGCATAACAGGGAGACACTCAGGAAGTGTGACCTGCATGCTGGCTGCTGACTGTGAGCATTCCAGGCAGAGAGCTACAGTAGCAAAGCATTGTGAGGTATTTAGGGTTATGGAGTAAGAGATGACAACCCCTCACTGGTCTGAACGGTACCCCCAGAACACTATGACAGGTACACAGCAAGAGAGAGGGGGTCCTTGTGATCCCTATAAATGTCCTTGCCAGGGACAATCAGGGTTACACCACCAGCCCTTGTTCATATATATGAGAAAGAGAGAAAGCATGTGATAGAACACTGAACGGTGGAATAGGCGATGAACAGTACATATACAATGTCATGGCTCCATAGTTATGGGCATCACTGCCCCCCAAACGCCATTTATTCAACTTGAGTGACAATAGTTTTTACTGCACGCCTGAAATTGCAATCTTCGCTATGGTTAAAATTCTGCCTTATTTGTGGGAGCTGTGCAGTGTAGGGAGTGGAGTGGTGGCAGCCACCCATATGTTGCATGAGCTAGCTCAGGAGAAGTTTCATAGCTCCTAAGGCCAGAAGGGTGCATTGTGATCATCTAGTTTGACCTCCTGGATGGCCAGGCCATAGACCTTCCCCATAATAATTCCTAGAGCATCTCTTTTAGAAATCTTGATTTAAAAAAACTGTCAGTGATGGAAGGTTACAGGAGGTGAGGAGGAAATGCAGAGTCAGACACCCTGTCCTGAACTTTAAGGGGAACATCCTACTTTCATTTTTGTCAGTGGGAATTTTGCTACACAATTCAACAAGAGCAGGATTTTGTCATCTGTCTCCCAAGTTCAGCAGGACTGCGGGACAGTGGATCCTACACCTGTCACTGATGCAGGATGCAACACTGCGCACTCTTTGCCTTGAGTCAGTGTAATTGTATTGGGAGCTGGACTAGTCCCACATTTGAAGGAGAGAAATAAAAAATTTTGTGGCAGACTGAATTTTTTAAAAAGGCAACTGCTCGAAGCTGCTCAAAGGTTTGGGATCTTGGAATAAAACCTGAAAATGAGTTAAGGCGTGGCATGCCGAGGAACTGGCAAAAGGAGGACAATAAATGCAAGTTATCATACAGTGCTTCTTCTTATCACACGACTCAATGTTATCATGGGATAGATTTTGAAAAGCCAAAAAAATGACAATTAGATGGCTAACTCCCATGAGTTAGGAACCTAAATGCCATCTGATAGTAATAATAATTCCTAACTATTACATAGGACTCGTCGTCAGTAGATCTCAAAGTGCTTTACAACACAAGTTAGTAACATGATCTTATTTTGCATATGGGGAAACTGAGGTGCATGAAGGTAAAGTGACTTGCCCCAGGTCACACAGCAGGCCAATGGCCACACTGGGAATTGAACTCAGGCCCCCTGAATCCTAGTCCAGTGCTCTTGTGCCTTTGAAATCCCCTACATGGATATCATTCAAACAAAGTTGATTTTTGTGTGTGTACACAGATATATTATCATTGCATATAATTAATAATATAATATCTTATACAGTGAGTATTTAAGGCACTGCTTATAATATAATCTAGAGATGCTTGCCTATGATCTGTGCAAATTATCATCTGGAGAACAAACTTTAGAAGAATCTCTTGTGCTTCAATAGCTTCTGCATACAAGGTCAATGAATTGCTGAGTTTACAAAACATGAGCAACTGTTATATTCAGTATTAGGGAACATTAATTCAAATTCTGTTCAAAATTCATGTTGAATTGAGAGGGGCAACTATGAAGGTGTAACCTTTTTAATTACATCTTAAAACAGCTGGCCTGTGCCTTTTTTGCAAACGATGTTTGGATTCTGCTAATTTTTTCCAAATGCCACTTTCCTCATTTGACCATTAAAAATACTTTATGCTTAGCCTCAATATTCCAGCAATGGGACAATGAATAAAATTCCTATTGAAGAATGATTCCAGGTGCTGTAGTGTGAAGCAATAAGAATGCAGTTTAATGTTTGTTACGCTAAGATGATCACACATTTCTGAAATTGACAAAGTTCTTTGACTGGAAAAGGTCACAAGCAAGAAAAAGGAGAAAGTGTTTATTTTTTAAATGTGTTCTTGGGGTTCCAAGCCTATTCATCTCTCTCTCTCTACCAACCATGGGAGTAATTTCAGCATTGGGCAAAAGCAGCTCCCAAAGGCTATGCGGATCACAGAGCACAAATGGACAATCCTCATAATCAGGAGTTATGGAGCATAAGGTAAACATGAGGACTGGGACTCAAAAATCTGGGTTCAATTTGTTGCTCTGCCAGACTGCCTGTGTGACCTTCAGCAAGTCACTTAATTTCTGTGCCTCAGTTTCCCATTTGCAAAACAGAACAGGTCGTGTGGGCAGGGGGGAGAAGAAGGGGAGTGACACTATATGTTAATGAAAATGTAGAATCAAATGAAATAAAAATCTTAAATGAATCCACATGTTCCACAGAATCTCTCTGGATATTAATTCCATGCTCTAATAAGAATATAACAATAGGGGTCTATTATAGACCACCTGACCAGGACAGTGATAGTGACGATGAAATGCTAAGGGAGATTAGAGAGGCTATCAAAATAAATAACTCAATAATAGTGGGGGATTTCAATTATCCCCATATTGACTGGGTACGTGTCACCTCAGGACAAAATGCAGAGACAAAATTTCTCGATACTTTAAATGACTGCTTCTTGGAGCAGCTGGTATGGGAACCCACAAGGGGAGAGGCAATTCTCGATTTAGTCCTGAGTGGAGCGCAGGATCTGGTTCAAGAGGTAACTATAACAGGACCGCTTGGAAATAGTGACCATAATATAACAACATTTAACATTCCTGTGGTGGGAAGAACACCTCAACAGCCCAACACTGTGGCATTTAATTTCAGAAAGGGGAACGATGCAAAAATGAGGAGGTTAGTTAAACAGAAATTAAAAGGTATAGTGACTAGAGTGAAATCCCTGCAAGCTGTATGGACACTTTTCAAAGACAACATAATAGAGGCCCAACTTAAATGTATACCCCAAATTAAAAAACACAATAAAAGAACTAAAAAAGAGCCACAGTGGCTTAACAACTATGTAAAAGAAGCAATGAGGGATAAAAAGGCATCTTTTAAAAAGTGGAAGTTAAATCCTAGTGAGGTAAATAGAAAGGAGCATAAACACTGCCAAATTAAGTGTGAAAATATATTAAATAAAGCCAAAAAGGAGTTTGAAGAACAGCTAGCCAAAAACTCAAAAGGTAATAACAAAATGTTTTTTAAGTACACCAGAAGCAGGAAGCCTGCTAAACAACCAGTGGGGCCCCTGGACAATCGAGATACAAAAAGAGCACTTGAAGACGATAAAGTCGTTCCATAGAAACTAAATGAATTCTTTGCTTCAGTCTTCATGGCAGAGAATGTTAGGGAAATTCACAAACCTGAGCTGTCCTTTGTAGGTGACAAATCTGAGGAATTGTCACAGATTGAAGTGTCACTAGAGGAAGTTTTGGAATTAATTGATAAACTTAACAGTAACATGTCACCGGGACCAGATGGCATTCACCCAAGAGTTCTGAAAGAACTCAAATGTGAAACTGCGGAACTATTAACTATGGTTTGTAACCTGTCCTTTAAATTGACTTCTATACCCAATGACTGAAAGATAGCTAATGTAACGCCAATATTTTAAAAGGCTCTAGAGGTGATCCCAGCAATTACTGACCAGTAAGTCTAACATCAGTACCGGGCAAATTAGTCGAAACAATCGTAAAGAATAAAATTGTTACACATAGAAGAACATAACTTGTTGGGCAAAAGTCAACATGGTTTCTGTAAAGGGAAATCATGTCTTACTAATCTATTAGAGTTCTTTGAAGGGGTCAACAAACATGTGGACAAGGGGGATCCAGTGGTCATAGTGTATTTAGATTTCTAGAAAGCCTTTGACAAGGTCCCTCACAAAAGGCTCTTATGTAAATTAAGTTGTCATGGGATAAGAAGGAAGATCCTTTCATGGATTGAGAACTGGTTAAAAGACAGGGAACAAAGGGTAGGAATAAATGGTAAATTTTCAGAATACAGAGGGGTAACTAGTGGTGTTCCCCAAGGGTCAGTCCTAGGACCAATCCTATTCAACTTATTCATAAATGATCTTGAGAAAGGGGTAAACAGTGAAGTAGCAAAGTTTGCAGATGATACTAAACTGCTCAAGATAGTTAAGACCAAAGCAGACTGTGAAGAACTTCAAAAAGATCTCACAAAACTAAGTGACTGGGCAACAAAATGGCAAATGAAATTTAATGTTGATAAATGTAAAGTAATGCACATTGGAAAAAATAACCTCAACTATGATGGGGGCTAATTTAGCTACAACTAATCAGGAAAAAGATCTTGGAGTCATCATGGATAGTTCTCTGAGGATGTTCACACAGTGGGCAGCGGCAGTCAAAAAAGCAAACAGGATGTTGGGAATCATTTAAAAAATGGGATAGAGAATAAGACAGAGAACATCTTATTGCCCTTATAGAAATCCATAGTACACCCACATCTTGAATACTGCATACACATGTGGTCTCCTCATCTCAAAAAAGATATACTGGCATTAGAAAAGGTTCAGAGAATGGCAACTAAAATGATTAGGGGTCCCATATGAGGAGAGATTAAAGAGGCTAGGACTTTTCAGCTTGGAAAAGAGAAGACTAAGGGGGGATATGATAGAGATATATAAAATCATGAGTGGTGTGGAGAAAGTGAAGAAGGAAAAGTTATTTACTTGTTATTTACTTGTTCCCATAATATAAGAATTAGGGGCCACCCAATGAAATTAATGGGCAGCATTATTATTAAACAAATAAAAGGAAGCTCTTCTTCACACAGCGCACAGTCAATCTGTGGGACTCCTTGCCTGAGGAGGTTCTGAAGGTTAGGACTACAACAGAGTTTAAAAGAGAACTAGATAAATTCATGGAGGTTAAGTCCATTTATAGGTATTAGCCAAGATAGGTAAGGAATGGTGTCCCTAGCCTCTGTTTGTCAGGGGGTAGAGATGGATGGCAGGAGAGAGATCACTTGATCATTATCTATTAGGTTCACTCCCTCTGGGACACCTGGCATTGGTCACTGTCGGTAGACAGGATACTGGGCTGGATGGACCTTTGGTCTGACCCAGTATGGCCATTCTTATGTTCTTAAAAGGGGAACAAGATTTCCTTTCCACACCTTTTGTTATCATGTCTGTTCAGACAGTAAACTCTTCAGGCCAGAGGCTGTATCTTGTTATTTACATGTACAGTGCCTAGCACAACACAGACCTATTTCTAGGTACTACTTTAACTCAAGTCATAATAACTCTCTCTACATAATTAGGAAACTAGTCATTTCCCTGTTACCCAAATTTAAATCTTGATTTTGTATTATGTTTTCTATGTGAAATTGCTCATTTACCTCCTTTTGAAAGTACTTTGTAAGGGCATCATTAAACTAAATTTCAAACCACTTTCTGTAAACAGAGACAGTTTAAATGTCAAGTTCTGTTAACTACTTCACTGTTGATCGTTTTAGCAGAGAAATCAAGCTACACCTCTACCCCGATATAACACTGTCCCCGGGAGCCAAAAAATCTTACTGTATTTATAGGTGAAACCGCATTATATCGAACTTCTTTGATCCGCTGGAGTGTGCAGCCTCCCCCGGAGCGCTGCATTACCGCATTATATCCGAATTCGTGTTATACTGGGTCGTGTTATATCGGGGTCAAGATGTATTTGGGATTATGGGCAATGTTTGGGATTGTGAATGGTATTTGCGGAACCTGACCTTTGTCTAGAATGCCCTGTGGTGACTAAAACTCAGTGATTCAAATGAAATCTTTATTTTTTATTATTTGATTGATCTTGAATTTTAACTTCTGTTTCCTCTCTGTAACTATTAATATGCTTGAATAATTTAGTAATTAATATGTTCATTTCTAGTAATTAAACCATGGAGTTTTGTAGTTATTTTTAAATAGTCACTGATTATACTCAATATTAAATTAAAAGCAGTATCACAGTGTCAAAAATAATGTCCTATATTATAATCTGCCTTTGGAAGATAATTTTGTGTAATTATTGCCATCTTCACATTAAATCCTTTGTGTTCCAAAATATACTCTACCCTCCCACATGGAGCATGAGATTATAGAGTGTGTGGAGACATTTTCAGAACATGGACCTCTACTATTCATCATGGTATTTTAATAAAATTATATTAAAAATTAATGAAAATTATTTTAAATTAGTATAGGATTTTTTCCTTAAGTGCTATTTGCTTTTTCATTCAAAAGCCTTATAAGATACTATTAGGACAGGATGAAGGGCCCTATTGTTCCCTATTGTTCAGCTACTCCCTGTAGAAGTCTGCAAATTTCCATTCACAAAGTTTTCTATATATTCCATTGCAGGGGAGCTTGTCTTTACCCCTCCTTGAAGTAAGAGGAAGAGTGGCCCTTGAAACAAATGATCTACTGATATCCATGGGGCTGTCATTGGTCCTCCTAGTTCTAGTTACTTGACATTCAGGTTTCTTTGGAGTCAGGCTGCCAGGGAGACCCTCACACTAGCTGTCATTCCCCAGAAGGGATTCAAATCAAAGAGTAGGACAGCAGATAAACATTAACTGGCAAGTTTCCGGGAGACCACAATGCCATGCGAAGTGGCCATCTTCACAGCTCTCCATTCCTCAGAGCATTCACCCTGAACCCCCCAGCGCATAAGCGGGAAACATCAGAGGTGGCAGTCCTACCAGGCAAATTTTGCAGGATGTTTTTTCTGTGATTGCTCATCTACTTCCTTCTGGCTGCACGTGTTCAACGTATTTAACTGCAGCAATCTCATTACACTGTAAAACCAATTAAGGGTTACTGCAGTGTTAAACCTCAGGATTTTGATACCAATCTCATGTTCTAAGTTTTGAACTTTTAGGTATCAGTACTGACACTGGACACCAAGTTATTTTTCACCAGGAGGATTTTATCTTAATCACTTTCCTCAGGCCAGGACAAATGAAAAACTGTTAAACCTTTAACAGGATCAAAGACTTGAAAAGATGTTGAAATTCTGTACTTTTATTGACAGTGCATTTCGGAAGCCTACTTAACTGCTTGAAAAATATCCGCTGAGAAAATCTGATTCATGCTGTTCCATTCCGTGCCATACCTTTCCCATAAACAGCAGACTGACGAAATATTTTCCTCAGCTCACTAAATAAGAGAATGGTACTGTACTATACAAAAATGTACAAAGATCCTGATTCTGATCTTAGTTATGCAGATGTAACTCCAGAGCAACTCCACCGATTTCAATGGGAATAAAACCAGAATTTGGCCCATAGTCTTCAGCGTTTGTGCGTACACACACAGAGAGAGTTAAAAAAAGATGAAAATATCCTGCAGAATCCACAATATCTTTTTAATATTTTGGTGGCCTGATGGTGACTTAACCCCCCACCCCCAAACAATGAATTATGATAATAGCATAGAAAAAGTTCAGATAGCCAAAATGAAACCTCTGTCTTTCTTAGCTTAGACACCAGGAGAGAAGAAATTGGATCGTCTTCATCAGTAAGTAAAAGTTTAATTTGGAAAAGAAAATTAGGAGCTTGAATATAGTTATGACATAAACTTGATGGGGAAAAAAAGCAGAACATTTCCTGTGGAAATAATTCCTTCTTTACACAAGACAGGTATTCCAGGAATTTATCTCATCCTGCCTAAGAAACCACATCCTGCTCTGTGAAAAACATGTATGTTCTATGACTTCCACCCTCATTTCATCACAAAAGGAAAGAGAGAGGGACAGGTACAAGGCTTTTAATGGATTCCTGATGTAAGCAGGATCTGAATGAGCTCCCCGGACATCTCATGATGAGCTGGGGAAGAGGACTTCAGGAACCACCGTTGTTTGCATGGACACACCCACTCTGCCTAAGTGAGCCACATGATGAAGCTGTTTTGCTCAAATGATCAATATTGAGTGCAGGGGTAATGAAATATTATCCTTATTGTATGAGAAAAGGGCAGCAGAACTGTGCATAACCTTCCCTGATTGAGAGGGGTCACCCTAAACTGAACCTCATTCACTAAGTAGGGGATAGGGGATGCCAAACCGCAGTGAAAGGAGAGAGGGTGGTGATAGGTATTCCTACCTGAGGGGGTGGGCTCTGCCTAGGGATTCCTAGACAGCATTTGACCCTCTCTTCTCCACCATTTAAAGACAGAGCTGATTAGAATCAATTGAAAGGCCTTGTTTCACTCAGTCACTGCTAGAGCTGAAATCAGTGATAACCAGGTATTGAGCCTTAGACCTGGTGTGGGACAGTGTTGCAGAGAAGGAGCCTGCTCTAGCAGTGAGGTTCCCTGCTACCTGCTCAAATCAGTGACAGCTGAGGTAAGTGGTGGAAACTCAGAACATGACATTGCAGCAGAGAGAAAGTGGTAGCAGAGGCGGCAGCAGCCAATGGCAGCAGAGTGAAGGACAGCACAGCAGCCAATAGCAACAGAGTGAATGGTGGCGACAGAGGGCAGAGTGAACGATGGCAACTGTAAGCCAGTTACAGAGGTGGTGCAGCAGTTAAGGCATTGCTCTACACTTTCCTTCCCCCTGGGTCAACTCTCGGTCTTCAATGACCAAGGAGAGCAACTGTGAGTGGGGTGCAGTGGAGGGAGAGGGGAGTGGAATGTTAAAGGAACATTTGTTTGTTGAACTTTCACACCGCAAGGTCAGAAATTGAGGCAAAGGACACCACCCAACGTACTCTGGCATGGGTGTTTGCTCATGGTCATATGCTCTTGAATCGTGGTTGTGGTGTTTTCCCAAATTAATGCTGGATTCCTCTTACCTTTTAATTAAAAATTTTCTTTGCTACACACAGACACAGTGCTGGTGAGAGGGCAAGTATTTCCACTAAGAGGTGTCCAGGGGGTGGTGTTAAATTTTCCCAGATTTCCAGGTAGGGCCTCAAGCCGATTCTGTTTTGTATTGTTAAGCGGAAATCGGGACTGTCCCTAGATATTGAACCTGGCCCTTGTTGCTGCCGACTCCACTGGCAGAAGGGTTATGCTAAGGCTATATTGTGACCACCTATATTGTGGTCATGCAGTTTTTCACAAGTGGAGAATAGGTGAGGGGAAGAAAGCTTCCCTTATTGATTTATTAGAGAATGTAATGGGGTTGCACTCACCTCTTGCCCCGGGCCGAGTGCGTGTGCCTGCACTCTCTCATGCTGTGGTGTGTCTTTGGTGACTCAGCTCTCTGGCCAAGTCACACATAGTCTGTCCGTGTGATGAAAGCAAAGTAAAACCCCTTACAGGATACAAGTCCAAAGGGATCTCTCTCAGTGCTCCCTGTATTGTCTCCCACAAGTTGTCTCTGCTCCAGGATAGAGCAGTGCCCCAGGGCTCCCTCCCTGGTGACAAAGTTTTCACTCTCTTAAGGGCCTTTCTGGCCACAACTCTCCAGCTGGGCCACTGTTAGGGTGACCAGACAGCAAGTGTGAAAAATCAGGACAGTGGGTGGGGGGTAATATGAGCCTATATAAGAAAGACCCAAAAATCGGGACTGTCCCTATAAAATCGTGACATCTGGTCACCCTAGCCGCTGCAGTTCAGTTCCCCCCTCTGGGGGTGCCTCAATGTCCAGGCCAGTGGTGATAGGGGCTGGGGGGGTGACCCCACTTACTAGTCCAGGTCCCAGCCCAGGGATACCGTAGATAGCAGCCGTCTGCTGTGTCCCTTTAACTACATCACACGGCTTCTCTAATTCACTGGGCCACTTCCCCACGGCCCTGTGCCATCTTCACCCTTACCTTAGGGCCTTGTCTTAATGGAGTCCCAGTAGCCAGCTCAGAGCACCATCCACTCTCCTCCAGCTCTAGCAAGGAACTGCTTTCAGTCTTGCCCTGCAGCAATTCTATTAGCCTGCTGAGCCCTGACTGTTGCTTCCCAACAGCCGTTCTATGCAGCTTGGAGGACCTCTTTTCTGCCCTTTTCTGGGCCGGGGTGTGGCAGGGCCAAAAGGCCTCCAGCAGGGGCCTCAGGGCCTAGTCCACCCCATCACAGAGAGTTACCATCAGCCCAATGATTTGGAGTTAAGAAGAGTTCCACTCCAAAGCTAACAACATATCACTATTACAATGTATAGGTCCAACCGTTATTTAAAAGAACCCTGCAGTTTTTGTGTAAGCTGGCTGGTTTATGATAGGTTTAGATTTATATTTCAAATGTAAAGGCAATTGGTTGTCTAGAAATAAGAAAATATGGTGCCAGTCTGGCACCCTCAAAAAGATACATTGTTCATTCACAATTTAAAATGAATTCTACAAGCATAAACCAGAATGCAGAGCACCCGCAGCAGTGCTAGAACTTCCGCTCCACCAGGGGACCCCTAGAGGGGATACTATAGCCCCCAAAGTGAGTGGCATTGGCTGGAAGGGAGCATGAGCAGGACAGCAGAGGATGTACTTCCTCAGTGGAAATTAATTCTCCCCCCCCAGATGGACAGCTCAAATCCCCCACAGAATGCAGCAGTATCAAAATCTTTCTCCCACCTTTGGGGTGTGTCAGTAGTGCAAGGAAATGCAATTCTGAATAGCCAGAACCTTGATTTTTAAGGTTAAGTCAGGTGTAAACCCCTGGTATGTGAGAAATATGGGAAGCACTATTCTTCTTGTGAGGAAGGTCATCTGCAAATGGCTGACTTTTAACTATCCATTAGAAAATCCAGAAAAGCACTGAATAGATAAATGAGATGTTATTTTTAAACGATTCCCTTTTGTGTCGCAAAGCAGCCCTAGGCATAATGACACTGGCTTACTACTGGGGTTATTCTACCTACATAGATCTGAAGAGAACATGGCTAAGCACAAGATAAAGGGAAAGCAGAATGTGTTTGAGGAGCTTTAGAGAAAGAGCCAAGTTTAAATTATTAGCCAAATGTTACATCAGAGCTGTCCACAGGAAGCCTTTGGTTGTGCTAGAAAGAGCTCCAAGATTTGCCTCAAGAAACAGGGAAAGAAAAATATTGGCTAACAGCTTCTTTGTGCCAGTTTGCATAGTGCTCCTCTCCCTATTGAGACTATTTACAGGAAATATATATTGGAAAATAAAAGTAGACTAGGGCTTGGTCTACACTAGCAACCTAGGTATGCTAACTTAACTCCCGGTATGTCAATGGGAGGGCTCCTGCCATCAACATAGCTACTGTCGACATAGATAGCATCTTCACTGAAGCAGTACAGTGGCAAAGCGGTGCTGCTGCAGCCTTTTAAGTGTAGACAAGCCCTAGGGAAAGTTACAATATTCCTCCTCTTGGGCCTAAGTTCCATTCATTTTTCTACTAAAAAATAAAAAAAATGTCAATTTCTTAGGTGGAACAGTTAAAAAAAATCCCAAATCCAAGTCCTTTTAAAATCAATTTAAAAAATTTAGCATTCACTCCACTGATCCCAGGATTTGACCCTAACTTCTCAGAGATCTGATGATAGAAACAGGGGTAGCACAATCCCCCTATTAGCATTCTAAGGTCGGGGGGGAATTGCTTTATCCACCTTCCAAAACAGAAAATCCCTGATTAGATTATGGAAAGACACTAAAATAAAGAAAGAACACGTAAGGAAGTCATCATGTGTAGATCCAATTTAAATTCTAATACACTTTTCCCATAAAGAGAAGGGTAAGTAAGTCCTTCTGTCTAAATCTGTCTCAAATCATTGAAAATTTCACTTTGAAGAAGAATGATTTTATAGCCAGTAGATAGTGAGAAAGGGGAATGTGTTTCAAAAGCATTAGGTTTCAGGCATGCCAGATATATATTACTATGAAAATTGCCAGTTCTGTCTTTGTGGGGTTTTTTTCTAAAATTAAAAATCCAAATTTCCTCTACATTTTTCCACAGAATACCAGTCACAAGAAACAAAATAATACAGGGAAAGCATCTTACTGGGTGTGTGCTTTGTGAACTGTAATTTTATTGGCAATACATAAATAATTTTGACTTCAAAGAGATAAATTTAAAAAACAAGTAGAAATGGCAAACACCCATTGTCAGAGGAACAATAAGTTGACAACATCAATGCCAAAAAACAGAATTGGGTAAGAAAACAGTGTAGGGACTCAGCTTTCTACTGTAATTTTCCAGCTATGTCTGAAGAATGTTAGTAATATTAGGAAGAAGAGGCCAATCTATGCTGACAGTGGTAGCCTGTTAAAAGTGGTTCAATAATAAATAATTATTTAAATTCATCATCAAGAAGGAGGGTTTTCCTGTGGCTTGAGTGCAAAGTCAGAGATATACCTCAAAAGCTTCCTCTCAGACACCTGGTCTACACTAGGGGAGCGGGGGGGGGGAGGATCGATCTAAGATACGCAACTTCAGCTATGAGAATAGCATAGCTGAAGTCAACGTATCTTAGATCAAATTAAAATTATTTACTTTGCGTCCTCGCGGCGCATCGTGGCTCCCCCATCAACTTTCCTTCCGCCTCTCGCCGAGCTGGAGTTCAGCAGTCGACGGGAGAGTGATCGGGGATAGATTTATCGCGTCTACACTACACGAGATAAATCAGTCCCTGATAGATCGATCGCTACCTGCCGATTCGGCAGGTAGTGTAGACGTACCCAGAGATTGTGCATGGGGGGATGGAGGAAGAGAGTGAAATGTTGAAGACATCTGCTATATTTTTGAAACACTTGAACTTTGAACCTTTGTCCCTACTGAGTCAGGACATCCTGCAAACCCTCCTCTCCTAGAAGAAGTTATACAGAAGGTAGGTTGTGCTTTCACAATAAGCCAGGAAGAAGGGGAGGTGAAATGAAATCCCTTCTACACAAATAATGAGAGCACCAAACGTTAAGGAATTAGGTTACTGAATCTGACCAGTGGTACATCTGGATCCAGTACCCTGACTCTGACATGGCCAGTACAGATAATGAAGAGGAAGGTGCAAGAAACCCCATCATGAACAATTACAGACCTTCTCATAGTGTTAGTATGTTCCTAACCCTCAGTTTATGACCTGACATGTGAAGAATTATATCCCTTATATCTATATTTTAACTGCTCTACTGTAACTGTGGATGTTCCCCTTATCCATATAAGCATCTAATCCTTTGGGGAACCTTACTAATTCTTGGCCTCAATGATGTGTTATGGCAGTGAATTCCACGGGTTCTGTGTGGCATTAAAAATAGGGCTGTCAAGTGACTAAAAAAATTAATCATGATTTATCATGAGATTTAAAAAATTGCGATTAATCACAGTTTTAATCTCAGTGTTAAACACTAATAGAATAACATTTATTTAAATATTTTTGGATCTTTTCTGCATTTCATAGTACTGGACCCAGGACTGACCACAGAAGGAACTCTTTAGATACGTCCTCCCAATCTGACAGCAAATCACTGATAACTACTCTTTGAGCATGTCTTTTTTTCAACCTATTTAATTTAATTTAATCAAGACCATATTTCCTTGGTTTGCTTATAAGAATGTCATGTGGGATTGTGTTAAATGCCTTACTAAAATCAAGATATAATATATTTACTGGCACCACTGCCCACCCCTTAGGCCAGTAACCCTGTCAAAGAAGGAAATTAGATTGATTTGGCATGATTTGTTCATGACAAATCCATGTTAGCTGTTACTTATTACCCTATTATCTTTTAGGTGCTTACAAACTGATTGTTTAATAATTTGTTCCAGTATCTTTCCAGATATCGAAGTTTGGCTGACTGGTCTAAATTTCCCAAGTCCTTCTTTGTTGCTCTTTAAAAAGACAGATACTACGTTTATCCTTCTCCAGTCCTCTGGGACCTCACCCATCCTCCATGGATTCTCCAAGATAATCACTAATGACTCCAAGATTGCTTCAGCTAGTTCCTTAAATACTCTAGGATGAACTTCATCAAACTCTCATGGCTTGAATACATCTAATTTATCTAAATATTCATTAGCCTATTCTTTCCCTATTCTGGCTTGTGATCCTTCCCCCTTGTTGTTAACATTAATTGTGTTAAGTTTCTGGTCACCATTAACCTTTTTAGCGAAGACTGAAGCAGAATAAGGTTTGAGCACCTCAGCCTTCTTGATGTCATCTCTTATTAGCTTTCCTTTCCTTACTAAATAGGGGGCCTACCCTTTCCTTCATATTTCTCTTGCTCATATTGTATCGATGAATCCTCTTCTTTTGCCTTTTATGTCCCTTGCTAGATGTAACTTATTTTGTGCCTTAGCCTTTCTGAATTTGTCCCTACATTCTTGTGCTATTCTTTTGTACTCATCCTTAGCAATATGTCCATGTTTCCTCTTTTTGAAGGATTCCTTTTTGATTTCCAGGTCATTAAAGAACTCCTGAAGATCTATAGCTTTTCCCCACCACTTCACTTCCTGAAGTATGCACATTTTATTCATAATTTCACTTTACAGTGCACTCCACCCAATTAACTCAAAGTAGAGAAACAAAACCATGATTTGTACCAGTGGCACTTACTCTGGTTTCAACCAGGGCTTAGCTCTATTGGTCTAAATCACAACTTTCTTGATTGCATCTGGGTTTTGCACCACTCAGCTTACATCAGTAGCTGGCCACTGATTGCTACAATTGGGGCACATTTCCAGTGTAGACAAGGCCATTGAAAGATTAAGTGACTTGCCCATGGGAAGTTAGTGAAAGAGCAGGGAGCAGAATCAAGATCTTCCAACATTCAGTCCCATGCTTTAGTCACAAGTCAAGTCCCTCTCTTCCTTAATACCCAAGCACATACATATATACTTGCCAGAGACAGAGAAAATGCAGATCTTAACAAAAAAAATGCATGCCATAGGCATTCTGGCACAGACAGGACTAAGAGAACCTCATTACAGGTCACATCAGTGATTTTTGGTGACAAAGCCCTGGTCTACACTACGAGTTTAGGTCTAATTTAGCAGCGTTAGATCAATTTAACCCTGCACCCGTCCACACGATGAAGCCATTTTTGTCGACATAAAGGGGTCTTAAAATCTATTTCTATACTCCTCCCAGACGAGGGAATTAGCGCTGAAATTGACATTGCCGGGTCGAATTTGGGGGTAGCATAGACGCAATTCAACGGTATTGGCCTCCGGGAGCTATCCCAGAGTGCTCCATTGTGACTGCTCTGGACAGCACTCTCAACTCAGATGCACTGGCCAGGTAGACAGGAAAAGACTTGCGAACTTTTGAATTTCATTTCCTGTTTGGCTAGCATGGCAAGCTGATCAGCACAGGTGACCATGCAGAGCTCATCAGCAGAGGTGACCATGGAGTCCCAGAATCGCAAAAGAGCTCCAGCATGGACCGAACGGGAGGTACTGGATCTGATCGCTGTATGGGGAGACGAATCCGTGCTATCAGAATTCCGTTCCAAAAGACAAAATGCCAAAATATTTGAAAAAATCTCCAAGGAGATGAAGGACAGAGGCTATAACAGGGACCCGCAGCAGTGCCGTGTGAAACTTAACGAGCTCAGGCAAGCCTACCAAAAAACCAAAGAGGCAAACGGCTGCTCCGGGTCAGAGCCCCAGACATGCCGCTTCTATCATGAGCTGCATGCAATTCTAGGGTGTGCCCCTACAACTACCCCACCTCTGTACGTGTACTCCTGCAAGGGAGTCTCACACAACAGGGATGAGGATTTTGGGGACGAGGAAAATGAGGAGGAGGTGGAGGAGGTTGAAGATAGCGCACAGCAGGCAAGCGGAAAAACCATTCTCCCCGACAGCCAGGAACTGTTTATCACCCTGGAGACATTACCCTCCCAACCCGGGCTCCTGGACCTTGAAGGCGGAGAAGGCACCTCTGGTGAGTGTACCTTTGTAAATATAATACATGGTTTAAAAGCAAGCATGTTTAATGATTAATTTGCCCTGAAGACTTGGGATGTATTCGCGGCCAGTAAAGCAACTGGAATGTAGTCAAGCAACATCCGTTCTTTATCTCTCTGTGTTATCCTCAGGAGAGTGATATAATTCATGGTCACCTGGTTGAAATAGGGGAATTGTATTAAGGGGACATTCAGAGGTGGCCGTTCGTTCTGTTAGTCTTTAAGGTGCCACCAGACTCTTTGTTGTTTTTTCAGAGGTGGCCGTTCCTGTTGGGCTATGTGCCTGTGGCTGAAAAAAAATCATCCCCACTGTTAGCCATGCAGTGGGGGGGAGGGGTAAAGCGATCATCCCAGAAAATTGGGTGTGACGGGGGGTTTAGTTGGGTTTATGCTGCACGTTAACCCGAAAACCGCAGCCCCTCCTTTTAAATGGTCAACCCAACTCTCCCTGTTTTTCCTCCCGCAGCTGCAAATGTTTCAATGCTCCCCCTACCCTGTTTCCCCGAAAATAAGACAGTGTCTTATATTAATTTTTGCTCCCAAAGATGCGCTAGGTCTTATTTTCAGGGGATGTCTTATTTTTCAGAAATGAAAAATGCCTTATTATCGGTGGATGCCTTATTATCGGGGAGGTCTTATTATCGGGGGGATGCCTTATATTACAACGAGAGGCAAAACTGTAAGTAGGCCTTATTTTCGGAGGATGTCTTATTTTCGGGGAAACAGGGTATCATCTCCATCCCAGAGGCTAGCACAGATAAGAAGGCTAAAAAAACACACTTGCGATGAAATGTTCTCTGAGCTCATGCAGTCCTCCTGCACTGAAAGAGCCCAGCAGAATGCATGGAGCCAGACAATGTCAGAGTCCAGGAAAGCACAAAATGAACGCAAGGACAGGAGGGACGCGCAAGAGAATAGATGGCTGGAGCAAGAGGAGCGGTGGCGGCAGTGTGATGAGAGGAGGTAGGATGCAATGCTGAGGCTACTGGAGGATCAAACTGATATGCTCCAGCGTATGGTTGAGGTGCAGGGAAGGCAGCAGGAGTACAGACCGCTGCTGCAGCCCCTGTATAACCAACTGCCCTGCTCCCCAAGTTCCATAGCCTCCTCACCCAGATGCCCAAGAATGCGGGGCGGGGGGCTCCAGGCACCCAACCACTCCACCCCAGAGGACTGCCCAAGCAACAGAAGGCTGGCATTCAATAAGTTTTGAAATGCAGTGTGGCCTTGTCCTTCCCTTCTTCCCTCCTCCACCACCCCACATGGTGTTTCCCTCCTCCACCACCTCTCCCGGGCTACCGTGGCAGTTATCCCCCTATTTGTATGACAAATTAATAAAGAATGCATGAATTTGAAACAACAATGACTTTATTGCCTCTGCAAGCGGTGATTGAAGGGGGGAGGGGAGGGCAGTTGGCTTACAGGGAAGTAGAGTGAACCAAGGGGGCAGGTTTTCATCAAGGAGAAACAAACAGGACTTTCACTGTCCAGTCATGAAACTGGTTTTCAAAGCTTCTCTGATGCGCAGCGCACCCTGCTGTGGTCTTCTAACCTCTCTGGTGTCGGGCTGTGCGTAATCAGCGGCCAGGCAATTTGGCTTAACCTCCCACCCCGCCATAAACGTCTCCCCCTTACTCTCACAAATATTGTGGAGCACACAGCAAGCAGTAATAACGATGGGAATATTGGTTTCACTGAGGTCTAACCGAGTCAGTAAACTGCGCCAGCGTGCTTTTAAACGTCCAAATGCACATTCTACAACCATTCTGCACTTGCTCAGCCTATAGTTGAAGAGTTCCTCACTACTGTCCAAGGTGCTTGTGTATGGCTTCATGAGCCATAGCATTAAGAGGTAGGCTGGGTCCCCAAGGATAACTATAGGCATTTCAATATCCCCAATGGTTATTTTCTGGTCTGGAAAGTAAGTCCCTTGCTGCAGCTGTTCAGACAGGCCAGAGTTCCTGAAGATGCGAGTGTCATGTACCTTTCTTGGCCATCCCACGTTGATGTTGGTGAAACGTCCCTTGTGATCCACCAGTGCTTGCAGCACCATTGAAAAATACCCCTTTCAGCTTATGTACTGGCTGCCTTGGTGCTCCGGTCCCAAGATAGGGATATGCGTTCCGTCTATCACCCCACCACAGTTAGGGAATCCCATTGCAGCAAAGCCATCCACTATGACCCGCACGTTTCCCAGAGTCACTACCCTTGATAGCAGCAGCTCAGTGATTGTGTTGGCTATAGGGTGACCAGACAGCAAGTGTGAAAAATCAGGATGGGGGGGAGTAATATGATGCCATATAAGAAAAAGATCCCAAAATCAGGACTGTCCCTATAAAATCGGGACATCTGGTCACCCTAGTTGGCTACTTGGATCACAGCAGCCCCCACAGTAGATTTGCCCACTCCAAATTGATTACCGACTGACCGGAAGCTGTCTGGCGTTACAAGCTTCCACAGGGCTATCGCCACTCGCTTGTGAACTGTGAAGGCTGCTCTTATCTTGGTATTCTTGCGCTTCAGGGCAGGGGAAAGCAAGTCACAAAGTTCCATGAAAGTGCCCTTACGCGAAAGTTTCGCAGCCACTGGGAATCATCCCAGACCTGCAACACTATGTGGTCCGACCAGTCTGTGCTTGTTTCCCGGGCCCAGAATCAGTGTTCCATGGCATGAACCTGCCCCATTACCACCATGATGTCCAAACTGCCAGGGCCCATGCTTTGAGAGAAGTCTGTGTCCATGTCCTCATCACTCTTGTCACCGCACTGCCGTCGCCTCCTCGCCTGCTTTTGCAGGTTCTGGTGCTGCATATACTGCAGGATAATGCGCAAGGTGTTTACAGTGCTCATAACTGCCGCTGTGATCTGAGCGGGCTCCATGCTTGCCACGGTATGGCATCTGCAGGAGATCAGAGTGGCAGCAGAAGCGTGACGATGGTTTGCAGCCCTATTGCACCGTCTCCTGCCAGAGCAGGAGAACAGAGTGGCAGCGGAAGCAGTCGTTCAGTCATTCGATGATGATGGTTTGCAGCCCTATTGCACCGTCTGTGCCAGGACACAACAGCAGTGGCTGAGCTGAGCGGGCTGCACGCTTGCCGTGGTATGGCATCTGTGCAGAAAAAAGGCGTGAAACAATTGTCTGCCGTTGCTCTCACAGATGGAGGGGCAACTGATGACGTGTACCCAAAACCACCCACGACAATGTTTTTGCCCCATCAGGCAGTGGGAGCTCAACCCAGAATTCCAATCGGTGGCGGAGACTGCGGGAACTGTGGGATAGCTACCCACAGTGCAACGCTCCGAAAGTCAATGCTAGCCTCGGTACTGTGGACGCACACCGCCGACTTAATGCACTTAGTGGGGACACACACAATCGACTGTATAAAATCACTTCTTAAAAAATCGACTTCTATAAATTCGACCTAATTTCATATTGTAGACATACCCAAAATTTTAAATTGAAAAATCAGTGGAGTGTCAAGCCGTCATTAGCTAAATTGCCTCCACAAAAAGGTTTTTCGGTAACATGCCAGTTATAGCAAAGCTGCTATATATTGCCCAAAACATATTCTTCTCTCCAGAAAAGGAAGTGTCCTATACCAATGACTCACTCTCCTCTTTCTTTTGGAGTACATGTATGTTTGTGGGTTGGTTTCATCTCTAGAAATGACCATATAGAATATGGTAGACTATAAAGTATTTATGAGATATTATAATGGGAACTTTTTTAGTACAAGAGGTAAGTGGGGTTTGGGTTCCTTAGACATATGTTAGCTGGCATGTTAGAGACAAACAACTAGCAATTCTTGAAAATTAAAACAAATGGCAAAAATTAGCAGATAATGAATGACTAGATTTTTCCAGAAGAGCCAACCCACTGGCAGAACTAGTGCTTTTCTTCTCTCCAGAGTTACAGAAATTGCCAAGGAAAGCAGATAAAATGCAAAATAACAGCCTCTTCAGAACACCAGCCCTCAGGAAAAAGCAGAATTCCAGGAATACATTTTTTATTTTATCTGGCCAGGATTATGGGCTTTTGTGAATATTTTATTTGGATGCACTACTGGTTTGATTAAGAATTACACAAAGGAAGGAGGCCATGTGAACACACAAGTGAAAGGACAGCGGATGAAGCAAGACTGAGGGGGACCAGAATGTACACCAACTTTTGTTTTCTAATAAAAGGAAACTAAACTAAAGCTGACAGTGTAGATTTGATCATAAAGTAGATTTGGAAAGAACAAAATACGGTTACTAAATTTCAGAGTACAATCGTTTTATTTTCTTTTACCGCACAATCCCAAGCACTTGGACAACAGGTCTATTATTTCTATGCTACAGACATCCCTTGAGAATGCCACATATATAGTGCTAGCATCTGCTCCCAGCGCCTTATAAAAATTAATTTAAACAAATTAGTAAAGAAATATATGTTGAAAATATGTTGGGTGGAAAATATATGCAGTAAGTATAAAGAATGACTATACATATTATTACTGTTACTTAGTAGCTAAAGTTTTATCTCAGACCTCTCTTTTCATTATATTTACATATTCCTGTTACTGGCAATCAATGACTGCTGCATCCATCTGAATATCAGAAAGTAGGGCAAGCCATAATCTTCCGGCAGACCTTGTCTGCCTACTGGGCCAACAAAGGAGGCAGAAGAAAAATGAACAAACCAGGAAAGCAATATAAAGCAAATTACTGCTTCCTCCCACTGCCTCCTCTTGGGACCAATTGCACTTATTTCCTTTTCCCTCTCTTTGTTGCCCCAAGGAAACTAAGACACTCCTTCTTCCAAGTCCACTACTAGCAGCAGCAGCTCCGGAAGAGCCTGAGTAGCTAATCAGACCTCATGGAACTCAGCTCATATTCCCTGATATATGTTGACACTACAACAAACTGAGCCCTAACCAGCCCACTGAACCTGGAGGCCCTGCTCAATGCTACTCCCTATTAGAAAGCCTTGTGTTGTTTCTTACTGCCTTGGTGCTATTTCATTTTCCAAACATAGTTTTTGTATCCTACTGTGCATGGTTTTCTCTGGAATTATACCGGTACGTGATTTAATTTGCCTTGAAATTTCATATCATGCATCTCTCTATAAAGAACGGATTTGCATAATTCTTTTAAAATATGCAAGAGAAAAAAATGTAAGGCCCCCAACATTAACTTGTTGGCATGATGATGGATATCCTTTGGCTGGAGTATCGTTTAAACAGACTCAGCTGAAAAGCATCCAGTAGCTCAACAGCAGATCACCACAAATCTGAAAAACAATGTTGGAACACACATTCTGCACAAAATACTTCCTGTTGCCTTTATCTACAATGCTGTGAAAAATAACAACACGCTTCACTGCATCCTATCCCTGTACTGTTTTGTACTGGATTCTTATTTGCAGGAAATAACATTTGCTATTTCTGTTTTTGCAACAGGTTATTAGTGATAGTTGGAAAAGCAGTTCCATAGAAGTGTACCTAACTAGCATCCAATGGTAATTAATTCGTGCCACGCTACCCCAATAAACCAATGCAATAAAGGCCTGTTCTGTAAATTCCTTTTTGCATAAGTAATTCTTACTCAGGTAAGCAGTCAATAAGACTATTGAACTGAATAATGATTACTAGGCTTCATATTAATTTCAGCTGGTACATATAACACAGCAAGATTTGGCCAGGACATGAAACAGAAACCTTCTTGGTCATACTGATGGACAACTGCCTCATGGCAAAAGAGAGAGTGAGACAATGACACTGATACTACTCAACCTACAAGCTGCTTTTGATCATGAAGTACTGTTGACTCATCTATGTATCTAGGCAGACGTCAATGGAATTTCATTAAGCTGGCTTCTTCTTCCTGAGAACACTGACATGTGGAGTCCATAACTATGTTTGTCTAAAGCCTACATGCAACATGTTACCAGTGTGCTGGTAACCCAGATCTACACATTCTTTTCATTCAGGGCAGGCAAACTGTCCCACAGATAACAATGTCTTGGAGGAGATTATAATATAGATGAAGCCCAGATGGCTTAAACTAAATCCAGGAAAAATGAGGTCACGATAGTCAAAACAAGTAAGCACCCTCAACTGAAGCCAAATGTGCTCCAATAGTTAAGATTTCATGCCATCTCAGAGTCATGCTGGAAACTCTGCTGACCATGGAGAATCAAACAACAACAGTTCACAAAGGGCACACCACCTTCCATCTTCGACCAAAGTAAAAACTCTGCCCCCTCCTCTGAGAAGACTGGCCAGAGTAGTATGTGTATTCACCCCCTTCAGGCTAAACTACAGTATCTTGGAGAGCACTACAGAAGTCACAATGGAACAGCAGAAAGAGCTTTGCAACAGCAGACTCAAAACTTTGAAACAGCTCCCCTGCACCCAATGACTGTTATATCTCAATAAAGGACCCAGATGTCTATTATTCTCACAAAAGGTCCTTCAAATGAGAAATCCAATGTGCAGATTGTGAAATAATCAACAAAAAAATGGGGATAGGAACTTGGGTGGTACTTAAAATGAAACAACTGGACATGGATATAAAACAACTCCTTCTTTTTAGCTACAGTAGGGTGACCAGATGTCCCGATTTTATAGGGACAGTCCCGATATTTGGGGCTTTTTTTTTAAATATGGACTCCTATTACTCCTTTATCCCCTGTCCCGATTTTTCATCTGGTCACCCTAAGCTATAGAGTAGTTACCATTTAAAATTTTCACCCAGATTTACCACACAGTGGTATCTGAGCTACAACATTTCTCTAACTTTATAGTAGAGATATAGTGTTCAGGGAACCATCTGCCCAGGGCAGCAATACAAACTTATTCTTGGAGGCTTGGGCCCTTCCTAAAGTCCAAGCCTGGGTCAATTTCCATACTCCTATTGTAAATCTATAGATCTCTTACAGAAAGTCAGCTACAACTAGTATGGGACAAGTGAAGTTGCAGAGGTGTAACAGAGGGAAGAATTTGTTCTCCCACAAATAAACCAGATCAAAGATGTTGTACTGATCAAATCAGCCTGTTATGCATCTTCTGTTGGCAACAGCTAACTAGTGTAACTATTTTCAACTATGTTTAATACAATCAAAGATAGAGGGTCAGAAAACAAACATGCTTTAACATAATAAGGTGTTTTATACACTAAATACAGCATTTTTTGCTTACCATTAACAACAGCCACGATAATTCCAGCTTTATGCTTATTAAAAAAAAAAAAAAACATAAGAGAAAAAAAGCATCTGATGAATGGGAAAGGTCAAAAATCAGTAGGGAAAGAAACCTAATTTTCCAATATCTTAGAGTTTTACAAAACAATTAAAAGTTAAAATAACCTTAAACTCTGAACTTACCTAATAGAGTCCTCTGAATCCTATACCATGGAACTATCTTACTGAGTGTAATAATTAGAATACTACTAGTGAAACTGCTCTCACTGTTTTGCTAGAAACAAAATAATTTGTACAATATTACAGCTGAATTTAATACTGTACTATAAAAATTTATGAACAGAAAACATCAATTTTGCTTTGAACTTTTACAGTGTTTAATATAAAATATGGCTCATATCTCTAATATTTGTTGTAGCTGAGCAAGAATTATACAGTTAATAAAAGACAACACAAACCTATATACAAAGTAATAGACACTAATATTTATCTTCAATATAGCATACTCATTTCCTTCCTATCACAATCAGTCTCTCTTCACATCAAAAACGGGGAGGAAATCCTCTCACTCTTATTCATCATTTACTGACTGACTGTGAAGAAGAAATATTGCAATAATCCTAAAAAGGATATATTGCCAAACCATTCAATTGAAACTGTAGTCTTCTACTTTTCCTTGAGGAATTATGCAGCATTCTCAAACCTCAGTGGATTAATTAGGCAAAAATGTATAAAGCACTTTCAACATGAGAATTGTGAAGGACTAACAAACTTAAGTTAACACAGAACATAATCACCAAGTATTTCTATTATTAAGTCTAGTCTAATAACTTCAGAAACATCTCAGCATAAACTACATCTTTTCATTTCCCACTTCACTTATTGTAGAGTATATTATCACCTCTACTGTAGCTGTCAATATGTCAGCACAAACCAAACAATGCAATCAAAGCGGGCCTCAAATGTAATATAAGTGAGGTGCTGAGTCCCATGTCACTTAACAAAACATATAACCATCTAAGATTATTCTAAGGCACCTATCACTGGTATCTACTGTAAAGTAACGAACAATTAAAAAGGTAGCATGGAGCATGCCCAAAAGGATCTCCGTTCTCTTCATGTCTACCCTGAATTTCAGTTGTCCAACTCCAGCACAAGTTAGAGCTGCAAGGGGGCAGCTTTAACACCACTGGACTACTAGATGCAGTGGAGGCTCCGCGCACTGACCCTGCCCTGAGTGCTCGCTCTGCAGCTCCCATTAGCCAGGAACCTCACATCTCCTCCTGCACCCACACCTCCTGCCCCAGCCCCTAGCACCCTCCTGCACCCTGAACCCCTCATTTCTGGCCCCATCCCGGAGCCCGCACCCCCAGCCGGAACTCTCACCCCTCCCCGCATCCCAACCCCCTGCCCCAGCCCGGTGAAAGTGAGTGAGGGTGGGGGAGAGCGAGTGACGGAGGGATGGAGTGAGCGGGGGTGGGGCCGCAGGGTCAGAGTAGTGCAAGAGTGTTCAGTTTTGTGCGATTAGAAAGTTGCCAACCCAGTTCACTCCCAGCAGCAGTGTACATGGATTTTAGTGTATAGATGAACATTCAAAAAATTCCATTCTTTCAACAATCTGTCATTATTGATATTAATGTCAATTCTCAAGCCTTACATAATCCTGGAAAAATATATTTCTTTTGTTATCATTTCAGCTGTTCAGTTTGATGAGGGGGGAGAGACTTTTTTCTTTTCTTCCCAAACCCTGCCCCTTAATGATCTTAGGACATCCTGCATAGATGTACTCATTCATTTTCTTGAATGGATATCTGATTTTTAGTCAGGCTGGCCTCTAAGCCTTCACCCCAAACCCGAATCAAACTCAAACCAAATTTCTCTTTTTAAAATCTATTATTTACTTGAAAGGTGTTGGTAGGTGCAGAAAAAAAAAATCATACATTACACAAAGTCAGATATATAAGCCACATTTCATCCAGGTACTAAACTCCCCAAACTTCAGATGAGTTCACATCTAGGGCTTTTGAATTAGGCCCATCTCTAAGTAACACATCACAAAGTTATTACTGCATGCCTTGAGTGTTTCTTTCATTACTATCTCTTTTTGTCTTCACTGATTTGAACAGTTAACTTCTCCAGTCCCACAGTTTTTCCAGTTGCTGCGGTCCCTACTCTATTATTAAAGCTGACTTTGTGTCTTGCACCTTGAAATATTTGTACATGTAGCAAAAAGTAGAACCTGTAATACAATGGATAGGGCACTGGCCTGGAAGTCAGGAAACATGGGATCTATTTCTGTCTCTCACTCTAAACATCTACGTGACATTGGGCAAGTCACTGCACCTCTTTCAGCCACTGTTTCCCCGCCCACTTGTCTGTCTTGACTATTTAGACTGTAAGCTCTTCGGAACAGGACTTTATCTGCATATGTGTTTATACAGTATCTAGCACAATGGGGCACCAATCTAGGTTGAGACACAACTGTAATACAAATAATAATTAGGGCTGTCGATTAATCGCAGTTAACTCAAAAAAATTAATTGCGATTAATCACAGTTTTAATTGCACTGTTAAACAATAGGATAACAATTTAAATTTATTAAATATTTTTGTTTTTCAACATTTTCATATATATTGTATTCTGTGTTGTAATTTAAATCAGTATATATAATTTTTATTATAAATATTTGCATTGTAAAAATGATAAACAAAAGAAATAGTATTTTTCAAATCACCTCATACAAGTGATGTAGTCCAATCTCTTTGTAGTGAAAGCTCAACTTACAAATGTAGATTTTTTTTGTTACATAACTGCACTCAAAAACAAAACAATGTAAAACTTCAGAGCCTACAAGTCCACTCAGTCCTACTTCTTGTTCAGCCAATCGCTAAGACAAACAAGTTTGTTTACATTTAGAGGAGGTAACGCTGCCCGCTTCTTATTTACAATGTCACCAGAAAGTAAGAACAGGCATTCACATGGCACTTTTGTAGCCTGCATTGCAAGGTATTAACGTGCCAGATATGCTAAACATTTGTATATCCCTTCATGCTTCGGCCACCATTCCAGAGGACATACTTCCATGCTGATGACACTCGTTAAAAAATTAATGCATTAATTAAATTTGTGACTGAACTCCTTGGGGGAGAATTGTATGTCCCCTGCTCTGTTTTACCCACATTCTGTAATATATTTCATGTTATAGCAGTCTCGGATGATGACCCAGCACATGTTGTTCATTTTAAGAACACTTTCACTGCAGATTTGACAAAACACAAAGAAGGTATCAATGTGAGATTTCTAAAGATAGCTACAGCACTCAACCCAATGTTTAAGAATCTGAAGTGCCTTCCAAAATCTGAGAGGGATGGGGTGTAGAACATGCTTTCAGAAGTCTTAAAAGAACAACACTCCGATGCAGAAACCACCAAAAAAGAAAATCAACCTTCTGCTGGTGGCATCTGACTCAGATAATGAAAATAAACATGCGTCGGTCCACACTGCTTTGGATTGTGATCAAGCCGAACCCGTCATCAGCATGGACTCTTGTCCCCTGGAATGGTGGTTGAAGCATGAAGGGACATATGAATCTTTAGCACATCTGGCACGTAAATATCTTGTGACACCGGCTATAACAGTGCCATGAGAACGCCTGTAATCACTTTAAGGTGACATTGGAAACAAGAAGCGGGCAGCATTATCTCCTGCAAATGTAATCCAATTTGTTTGTCTGAGAAATTGGCTGAACAAGAAGTAGGGCTAAGTAGACTTGCAGGCTCTAATGTTTGCCATTGTTTTATTTTTGAATAAAAACCAAGTTTTTTTGGTACATAATTCTACATTTGTAAGTTGCACTTTATGATAAAGAGATTTCACTACAGTACTTGTATTAGGTGAATTGAAAAATACTATTTCTTTTGTTTTATTAAAGTGCAAATACTTGTAATCAAAATTATATATAAAGTGAGCACAGTACACTTTGAATTGTGTTGTAATTGAAATCCATATATTTGAAAATGTAGAAAACATCCAAAAACATTTAAATAAATGGTATTCTATTATTGTTTAACAGTGAGACTAATCGTGATTATTTTTTTTAATCGCTTGACAGCCCTAATAATAACCAAAACAATATATGTAAAGGCTTTCTCCTCTGGTCTCCAGCATAACAACAGACCTTTAGTGACTAGTGTGATCCTTTTATCAGTAACCTTGTTTATTTATAACCAAGGTTACCTCACCATCCAAAATCTTGTACATCCCTCCACCTTGGAATAAAACTGTTTGCTCTCTGATGGATCTTTTAAAAATGTGATGTTTAAAATTGAACAGGAATTTCCCACAAGGTGTCAATGTGTCTCCGTCCTAACCCATTCACAAGACTCCAGCATTTTGAGATTCAAAAAGTGCAGCAAATGCAAAATATTTTCTCCCCTATTATTTTCATTGGTATATGCCTTTACACTTCCAAATTTCAGGGAAGAGTGGAAGTGGCAATGCCAAAATGCCACAATAACACTGTTCTGTTGGTATTTCCAGCTCATTCAGAAACAGGAAATACCAGAAAAATAATAAGAAAGCCTATTTTCTTAAGATATCCGGTCCTTTTTTTTTTTTTTTTTTTTTTTCAGATTTAAGGGGTTTAGACAAGCACCTAAACTTTTGAATAATTATCTGAACTAACTCTCGGAACCAGATTCACTCCTCACTAGTTTTCTCAGAGAATCACATCTACAAAGTAGTGAATCATGGTGTTAATTATTATTCAGTGGCTTACTAGGCTCATTTGTTTATCTCGCAACAGGTGCAAGACATAATTAGTAAATATTTAAGAGAGCTAATTTGCTGGTTTATTGGTATGCTTATAAGTAGCATAATGGCCCATCTCATGTTAAACTTTTAGCATGTACCAAATATTCGAATTCTAAATGCAGCTCTCTGTAGCAGATCTGCAGGGCCCCTAGTATTCTGTGGCACTGCCATGACCAGTGAGAGAGTTCAAGAGCAGCTTTTTTACAGATTCGATACCATGTACCCATATTACCAAACTGAACGTTGGCTGCCCAGTTCCAGAGAACATGAAAACAGCCTACCTACCCTTATACACAACATAGTGGGGATGAGCAAACAGTTCAGCTGGCCATGTTTCAACCTGCCAAATCAAACACAAACATTGTGTGACCATTCTCAGGTTACAGGAGTGGTTTAGCCAGGGGCTATGCTCCTAGCCTAGCAAAGCGTCCAGCTCTGGCATGTTACCGGCACCATCTTTTTAGCTTTTGCACTCTCCCCTAACTGATGAACCTGCAATGCACAAGTTGCCAAGTCATTAGCTTCCCAGTGACAAGCCAGGAGACTCCATCCTGCCTCTACTACCAAATCCTGCCCTAATGACAGACCCCATTGCTCTCCGAATTCCCTCGTCTTCTCACCCCCTATAACAAGGGATAGTACCAGGGCCAGCTCTGGCTTTTTGGCCGGCCCAAGCAAAAAAACAAAAAACAAAAAACGGGGCGGCCAGAACGGCAAAGCAAAAAAAACAAAAAACAACCTGCAGCGCAGCCGGAGCGCGGGTGCAGGGAGACCGGCTGTGGGGGGCGGGAGGGAGAGGGAGTGGACAGGAGAGAGAGAGAAGGGGGCGGCCAAGGCTACAGCAGGGGCGCTGCCACGCGGCCCCTCCCGCTGTGCCGCCTCCTGCCGCAAGGGCTCCGCTCCAGTCAGCAGGGAGGGAAGGAAGAGGACTGCCCTGCAGGGCGCTCTGGTTCTCCGCAACGCCGCCCCCTACAGGGCGGCCGGAGCGGAACAAGAAAAAAAAAAAAAAAAAAAAAAAAAGCAGCGGCCGTGCCGCCCTAGGATTGGGCAGAATGCCGCCTCCAACAATCTGCCGCCCCAAGCACCAGCTTGCTCAGCTGGTGCCTGGAGCCGGCCCTGGATAGTACCACAAAATGCCTTTTCCCAAGTGACTTACCAACTACCAAACCCTAGTTATTTCTTCAGATATCAATTGTATGCACTGAATTCTTCTCAGAACTGCCAGCCCCACCCACTTCCATTCAAATACATAACATCCTTAGGAACCACCTCTGCCAGGAAGGAATGGGGGGAGAGAGGGGTTAAATAAGAGCAAATGAAAACCTATTAATATTTATGCTAGGGTCAACATGTTAACTACTAGAGCGAGAAGAAAAATGTGAGGAGTTTTTCCCAGAGTTTTCATGAAAAATGGATCCACTTTTCACTGAAAAATATGAAATCAAAATTCTTCAACCAGCTCCATATTAATTACCTTAAATACAGCTTCCTTCTAAATCCACTTTTAATTCCTCACAGGTGTGAGAGTTTGTCAAACTTCTACATCTGAAATATCTGTTCTTCTGAAAATGTGTGAGAGAGAAGTAACAAAATTGGCATTAGAAGATAAATGGACCTCTCCCTCCTCTCACATTTCCATATTACTTACACACACACACACACACACACACACGATGAATCTGGCATTAAAAAGGAAAGATTTGGCACAGTTTTCAAGTTTTCTAGAATTGCAAACTGTAATTTGAATACTGAGTCTGCTTTTGTGTCAGGTGCTCATCAGGCCCAAGCCAAGAGTATCCCGAGACAGAGTGGCACTCAATTAATGAATGCACAGCTTAAACAGTCTACACTTGCCCAACACACCCTGCAACTCCCAGAAGTAAGGGACGGACCTAGCCATGGGTCTAATTTTTCTGTATTTTGTCAGATATAAATTATATTAGAATTTTCAAACTGTATAAAATCTTACTGCAAATAAAATAAGGGACAATATTTCAAGATGAGGTCCTGAAATCATCCAATAACTGAAGGAAATATTTTGTATGAAATGAACAATAATGCAACAGAAACTCTTACATGTCAATTATTTGCACGTGAAAATACATCACCTAAATGTAGGCACCCATTTATGTTTCTAATTAAATTTACTAAATATACACTTGCAAGAGAAATTCATCCCAGCAGGAAGACTATGCCCCATTTAAGCCCCCAAAATATTGCTGAAGTGAGATTTACTTGGTGTACCGTCTGCTGTTCCTCTGCCCAGGGGTGCCTTTCTCTTTTGCGAGCTTCAGTAGTTGTCCATGCCCTCAGCCTACCCACTTCTTTCTTTGCCTTCACTGAGGCATGTAGTAATGTTTGTTCTCTTCACCATTTTCAACAAGTGGATCTGGAGTGCGTGAACAGTGACATGAACAGTCAGGCACACAACTGTTAATTTTAGGCATCACTCTTCAGCCAAACTTCTTGAAAATTTAGCCATCATTTAAGCCTGGGTTCATAAACCATAAGGACAGAAAGAATCACATGGATCTTTCTTCTTGCATCTTTTCACCCTTCACTCCAATTTCTAATCTGAACATGAAAACCTCCAAAGAATGTGCCTTGACTCCTTTCCTTGGTGATCAACTCCAGTGACCACTTCCCCGGATGGTTAAAAATATTTCCTGAGGTCTAACCTAATATTTTCTGTCTTTAGTTCTGGGAATATCAGATTTAGTTTCAGGGAGAGTTTTAATATCACAATAGTCTAATCACTGTAGTTTTGTGAGAGTCCCACAGCAAACTGAAATGAAAAGAACAGTAATGCAAGAAATTACATTATGTTGTTACTGCTTTTATTTTGTTTAAGACAGAACTGGGTGAACCTCAGAAATAGATTTTGCTTAAAGAATTAATGTAAGAGGAAAATTAAATTTATTTTGATTTATTAAATAATACCCTCACAAATTTACTATGTATTGTGTATCAGAAAGAATTTCTTAAAGTGCTGCAGTAGAATGTATAATATTTTCTCAATGGATATGGCCGAAGCCTCATTGCTTGAGTCAGGTAAAACCGAACACAGCAAAAAACTCAAAAACATGACTCAGGGAAAAATCCTTCACTGGCAAGGGGATAAATCAAATATGTCATTTCCACTGCTAATTTCTAGAATTCTCCAGTTATCTATGGTTTCTTCTTGCCTATGGTGATTACATGACCCCTTCACTAACCTCTTGGGCTCTCATAACAGAACCAGAATTTAGAATTACAAATATATAGATGAACAAAAAAAAACTGTACTGAAAAAAGATATTTAGAAGTTAATAAATCACAATTCCACATGGTGAAAATTGATGGCCCCTTTGCAATACAAATGCTACCTCAATCAACTCTCCATACAGAGAAAGTTATTTCCAGTGCTAACAATTGCTGTACACTTGTAGGACACATGCATTGTAAAATCCTGCTCCCATTAAACAGTTCATTGTTCACAAATGGAACAGTGTTTATAAAGGAAATAAAGCCCAGTTTCAATAAATATCAGCAGTCTAACAGATGTTTCCTACTATCAAAGCAAAACAAGTACATGCCTGATTCATGAACCACTTTTTTTGCCCCACCAAAAAATGCTTGAAAGTTAGGTCTGTTGAAAAATAAACGTTATTCAACTAAATAACTTTGAAAAAAACTGAGGGCAGCTTCTTTGTTCTGAAACTGCAGCTGTTACTAAAACAAATGTATTTGATAGATGCAGCTCTTAACTTCGCACTGAGTGCCGTCTGAATGGAAGCTTAAGTCTAGATTAGGAGGGATGCAGCATGAGAATTACACTTCTGATTCATGCTGGAAAGAAGAAAATAAGGTATGTGGCTAATGACAAAGAAATATTAAGTATGCAGTATGTCTGCATCCACTTGAAATTAAAATGCTCTGTTCAAATTCTCTTTTTTCCACCTATTTCAACAAACACGGATCAGGGCCACAATGGAACTCTAATATAAATGATGATATTATTTTACAATTGCTTCAGATTTACACACACACACACACACACACACACACACACACACACACACACCAGCTTGCTATATCCTAAGACATTTATAAAGTAAAGGAGTATGGGTGCTGCCCCTCACAAGGTATGGCTACGCTGAAATAAAACCCAGAGGCTGGACTGTGCCAGCTGACTGGCTCATGGGCCTCGGGCTAAAGGGCTGTTTAATTGCAGTGTAGAGGTTCAGACTGGAGCTTTGGCTCCAGAACCCTGTGAGGTGGGAGGGTCCCAGAGCACAGCTCAAGCATCTACACCTCAATTAAACAGCCCCTTAGCCCGAGCCCAAATCAGCTGGCACAGGCCAGCCGCCGGTTTTTATTTGCAGTGTAGCCATGCCTGTAGGACTCCAGTGCTACCCAGAATCCCAACAGCACAACGTACAGCAGCCCTGCTTCTGACACAACACAGCTCCCAACACAGCCCCTACACAGAGCTTTGCAAGGCAGTCCTTGGAGGACAGCATTATGGCTGTTTTTACAGTGCTTGCACTGGAGGAACCATCTAGCAGGCAGATCTGGGGCTTTTTTATGCCAGCTAGGCCCTTTTACCTGGCACAAAGGGGTTGGTGCAGAGGTGAGGATCTTGCCCTAGTTGTTTTTCAAAAGATTCACTCAAGATTTCAGTGTTACTGGGTGACGGTGAGATTCTCTGCACTAGTACTTATGTCTCATTTATAATGAAATTTATATTTTTCAAGTCTTTAGGCCCAAGGCACCAGGAGAATTCTTAATTCAAGTGACAAGAGCGTATTTCACAAGACCCTCCTTGGATTTGTTCCTGGAAGGTTATTTCCAAGGGAATATTTTGTCACTAGGATTTGTAATGAACTCTGGGGCTTAAGGCGAAATGTATCATTTGGAAGAATTCTTTGTGCTACAGAAACCCTGCTGGATCTCCACATGGGCAGAAGGGCAAACATGGAGCAGCCATTTAGGGAGTAGGGGGCATCTGCACTTCCTGAGTGCTGGGAAGGAGAAGCTCTGAATGGCAGAGGGGAGTCCTGAGGCGGGGCTAGAGAAGGGACCATTGGATCGATTATTACATGGATTCAGTGACCAGGCATGCCTATATGACCTGGAGCAGGGGTCGGCAACCTTTCAGAAGTGGTGTGCCGAGTCTTCATTTATTCACTCTAATTTAAGGTTTTGCGTGCCAGTAATACATTTTAATGTTTTTAGAAGGTCTCTTTCTATAAGTCTATAATATATAACTAAACTATTGTTGTATGTAAAGTAAATAAGGTTTTTAAAATGTTTAAGAAGCTTCATTTAAAATTAAATTAAAATGCAGAGCCCCCGGACTGGTAGCTAGGACTCAAGCAGTGTGAGTGCCACTGAAAATCAGCTTGCGTGCCACCTTTGGCACGCATGCCATAGGTTGCCTACCCCTGACCTGGAGAAACAACAGCTGCTATATCAGCCCATAATCTGAAGTGGAAGATACAGAGGGCAGCACTACGGCCCCATGGCTTGAGGTTGGAATCAATCCCCTATCCCAGTCTCTGCGTTAGTTTCCCTACAGAAAATCTGTTTATCCAGGTGGCATAAATATCACCCACACTGAGAGAGTGTCTTTAATGCACCTTAACAATTGAAGCATTTTCTCTTTGGACTCCCCTGTCTGGAGTACAGTTTTCAATTCTAGTAAGAGGGCTTCCTTAAAAAGTAATATTGGGAAAGAGAAATGTTTAAAAACCATATGATAAATGTATATACCACTTCATGACCCACCTGTTTCACTCCACTAATGGCAGCAGCCTCCATCACCCCTTTCTCTGCCTCTCCCATAAGCACCTTCGTGCATTCTTCCATGCTGCCCTTATGCATGGGACACCCTCCTCAAATCAAGGACTAAATTCACTCCTCTGCCTGGCTCAAATCCCTTCTTAAGATCCATCTCTTCTGCAACGCCCATGGTAACTGACTAATTAGAATTGCCAGGTGGGTGAAAAAGTAGTCGATTTAGTAATATATTTTATTAAATTTCTTCAAAAGCCTCCCACTTGTAAACATAGATATCATATATAACCTTTTGTTCCTGCCTTCCCATCCTTATCTCACTGCCTCCACTGTGTTCTAAACCAAACTGTCCTGTCTTGTTCCTATTTAATCTGTAAAATGCTTAGGACAGGGGCTGTCTTATTTTATGCTTCTACAGTAGCTAACACAAGGGACGACCCTGATTGGGGCCTCTCTAAACTATTTTAATACAAATAATACGATTGTATAATTTGATTGCAATGAAATTTATAATCACTACAAAGGGGCAATATTAATATTAGAAATGTAAAGAAAATGACTTGTTCAGAGATTGCTTTTGGGAATATTTCAATTTTTCCCATCAAACTCATTTACAGGGAGGGATTTTTTGCTCTGTCTTTTTCTTTCACCCAATAATCCTATTTGTCCTTTAATGTTAATCTTAAGTGTTCTCTTCACACTGTCAGCATTTTATAAAGAAGTGGCAGCTCAGAACTAATTGGATTTGTCAAACAATCATAGCTTAACAGTTTTGTGAACTGTAACCACCATGAATAGCTACAGAAAAACCTGCAGATGTTATTTCCAAGAAAAAAAATCTTCATCTTAAAGTCGTTTGTGAGAAGACATAATTTGTTCCATAATTCAAACCCAAATTCTTAGCAACATAATGAGGTGATGTGTGTAACTAAGCTGAAAGGTAATGTGTAAAATCTGTGCAAATGATCATTTGCAGTTAAATCACAAATTAAAATTCACCTATTTTCGCTCCTACTCAATTTGCCCTAGCCTTGAAAAATAAATTTTTCACTCTTCATTGACTTGACAAAGACCTAGGGCTCAGTGTCTGTTGTTCTTATAGGCACTTTGAAAAGACAGATTATGAGAACTCTTAGTTGTAACTGTTGTGATAGAAATGTAAAAATATAATTTAATGAAAAAGGGCCAATGCACAATCATAGAACAAGGCTATTTAATTAATTATAGTTTGCATTTCTGTAGTGCCTTCCCCAGGAAGATTTTAAACTAAAGCCTCACAACACCAGTATTAAAACAGGTAATTATTATCCCCAGAATACCAGGGAGAACAGAGGTACTGAAAGAGTAAGGAAGTTTTCCTAGAATACACAGGAAGACTATAGCAGAGATAGGAACAGAACTTAGATCTCATGTTTCCCAGTCTTGTGCTTTATGAACTAAATCAATTTTCTGCACTTCTTGTTACATAAATTATATTTTTAATAGGGTGACCATACATCCCATTTTGGCCAGTCCAGTCCCCTTTTTAAGCCCTGTCCCTGATGTCCTGATTTTTTTTGGCAAAACTGGGCATTTGTCACATTTGCTCTTCCCAACTGATCATCAGTTGGAAAGAGCAAATGGGACAAATGCTCAGTTTTGCCTAAAAAAGTGGTGGGGGGGTGTCCCCCAGTGGGGTGTGGAACATTCAGGGGGGGAGGAATGAGTGGCAACACCAGCCCCACATGGCAGGGCTCAGGTGAGCAGTGATGCCAGGTGGCTCGGGACAGCCCTGAGTGCGAGAGGGGGCTCGGGCCAGCTCTACACTGGGGGGGAAGGTTTTCAGGTGAGACCTGGACCATATCCCATTTTCCCTTTGGAAAATATGGTCACCCTATTTTTAAGATACAGGATCAGATTCTCTAATCCCGCTCCGCTCCCTATGTGTTGCTCTGATGTGCAGAGGCAATAGAAACTGCCCACACCTTTACTGCCAGGGATTTCCTCAGTATGAGGGGAGTCACTGGCAAGTATAGAAGTAACAGAGGGTCCTGTGGCACCTTTGGCCTGGTCTACACTATGACTTTAATTCGGATTTATCAGCTTTAATTCGAATTAACCCTGCAACCGTCCACACAACGACGCTATTTATTTCGATGTAAAGGGCCCTTTAAATCGAATTCTGTACTCCACCCCGACGAGCGGAGTAGTGCCAAAATCGATTTTAGCAATTCGAATTAGGGTTAGTGTGGCCGCAATTCGATGGTATTGGCCTCCGGGAGCTATCCCACAGTGCATCATTGTGACCGCTCTGGACAGCAATCTAAACTCGGATGCACTGGCCAGGTAGACAGGAAAAGCCCCGCGAACATTTGAATTCCATTTCCTGTTTGCCCAGCCTGGAGAGCACAGGTGACCACAGATAGCTCATCAGCACAGGTAACCATGCAGGCTGATAATCGAAAAAGAGCACCAGCATGGACCGTGAGGGCGGTACTGGATCTGATCGCTGTATGGGGAGAGGATTCAGTGCTTGCAGAACTTCGTTCTAAAAGACGAAATGCAAAAACTTTTGAAAAAATCTCCAAGGGCATGATGGAGAGAGGCCACAATAGGGACTCTCATCAGTGCCGTGTGAAAGTCAAGGAGCTCAGACAAGCCTATCAAAAAACAAAGGAGGCAAACGGTCGCTCCGGGTCAGAGCTGCGGACATGCCGCTTCTACGCCGAGCTGCATGCAATTCTAGGGGGGGCTGCCACCACTACCCCACCTGTGATCGTGGATTCTGGGTCGGGGATAGTCTCATCAGCGACGCCTGAGGATTCTGCCGATGGGGGAGAGGAGGAGGATGAGGATGAGCTTGCAGAGAGCACACAGCACTCCATTCTCCCCAACAGCCAGGATCTTTTTATCACCCTGACTGAAGTACCCTCCCAAGCCAGTACCCAAGACTCTGACCCCATGGAAGGGACCTCAGGTGAGTTTACCTTTTAAAATATAAAACTTGTTTTAAAAGCAAACGGTTTTTAATGATTACTTTGCCTGACTTTGCATTCGCGGTCAGTTCAGCTACTGGAAAAGTCTGTAGCTACTGGAAAAGTCTGTTAACGTGTCTGGGGATGGAGCGGAAATCCTCCAGGGACATCTCCATGAAGCTCTCCTGGAGGTACTCCGAAAGCCTTGCCAGAAGGTTTCTGGGCAGTGCATCCTTATTCCCTCCTCCATGGTAGGACACTTGACCACGCCATGCTTGCAGCAAGTAATCTGGTATCATTGCCTGACAAAGCCTGGCAGCGTATGGTCCCGGTGTTTGCTGGCATTCAAGCAACATCCGTTCTTTATCTTGTTGTGTAATCCTCAGGAGAGTGATATCACTCCTGGTAACCTGGTTGAAATACGGGAACTTAATTAAGGGGGCAGAGGTGGCCGTTCCTACTGGGCTGTTTGCCTGTGGCGGAAAATAAATCCTTCCCTGCAGTTAGCCAAGCGCAGATGGGAAATTGGCCCTGAGTTTTTCGCGTTTGGCTAGCAGGGATCTTCCCTGTTACCAGCCACGCGGTGGGGGGAGGGGTACCGTGATCATCCCAGAGAATTCATGGCGAGGGGGGGGGGGTTAGTTTGTTTTCTGGTGCTGCTGAATGTTAACAGAAAAACCGCAGCACTCTACAAGCTATGCTTGGTATGTGGGAAAGGAGGGCGCAGAAGCTGTAAGACAATGGCTTACCATGGCCGCATGCAAGCCGAATTCTGTTGCCCAGACCTGTGATCTCTAGCAGCAAAGCCACAGGCACTCAGCATTAAGAGGCAAAATGCGACCTTGCACAGAAATCACATGTGCTATGTAATGTGAATAGTGTTGGTCACCGTGAAAGAGTATAAGCATTGTTCTGCAAAATGTAGCTTTTTAAAAAATTCTCTCTTTTTTCCCCTCCCTACAGCAGCTGCAAATTCCTCAAGCCTCCCTCCTCCATCCCGAAGGTTATCACAGATAAGGCGTCGTAAGAAGAGAACGCGAGACGAGATGTTTTCTGAAATTATGGAATCCAGCCGCAGTGACAGAGCTCATCTGAATGAGTGGAAGGAAACAGTTTCAAAGTATAGGAAAGAAGTCAGTGAACGTGAGGACAGGAGGGACCAACGTGAGGACATGAGGGACCAACGTGAGGAGAGGAGGGACCAACGTGAGGAGAGGAGGGATGCTCGAGATGAGAGGTGGCGGCAGGAAGACCAGAGGATGAAGGATGCAACGCTGGGGCTGCTGCGTGAGCAAACAGACATGCTCCGGCGTCTGGTGGAGGTTCAGGAACGGCTGCTGGAAAACAGACTGCCGCTTCAGCCCCTGTTCCACCCTCCCCCGTCCCCATGTTCCGTATCCTCCTCACCCAGACGTGTAAGAACGCGGGGGGGGAGGCTCCATACACCTTCCCATTCCACCCCAGTAGACAGCCCAAGCAAAAGGCTGTCATTTTTTTAACCTTTTCTTTGTGGCTTTTTCCTTCCCAGCAATCCTCCTCCCAAATACCACCCGGGTTCCCTCCCTCTTTTTCTAATCTATTAATAAAGAATAAATGATTTTTAAATGATAGTGACTTTATTTGGTTTGAAAGAAAGCTGGGGGAAGGGGCAGGGTGGTTTCCTTACAGAAAATCAGTCAATAAAGGGGGCGGGTTTTCATGACGGAGAAACAAACAGATATTTCACACTGTAGCCTGGCCAGCCATGAAACTGGTTTTTAAAGCTTCTCTGATGCACAGCGCTTCATGGTGTGCTCTTCTAATCGCCCTGGTGTCTGGCTGCACGTAATCAGCAGCCAGGCGATTTGCCTCAGCCTCCCACCCCGCCATAAAGGTCTCCCCCTTACTTTCACAGAGATTGTGGAGCACACAGCAAGCAGAAATAACAATGGGGAGATTTCTTTGGCTGAGGTCAGAACGAGTCAATAATGATTGCCAGCGACCTTTTAAACGGCCAAATGCACATTCTACCACCATTCTGCACTTGCTTAGCCTGTAGTTAAACAGCTCCTGACTCCTGTCCAGGCTGCCTGTATATGGCTTCATAAGCCATGGCATTAAGGGGTAGGCTGGGTCCCCAAGAATAACTATGGGCATTTCAACATCCCCAACGGTTATTTTCTGGTCCGGAAAGTAAGTCCCTTGCTGCAGCCCTTTAAACAGAGTAGTGTTCCTGAAGACGCGAGCGTCATGAACCCTTCCCGCCCAGCCCGCGTTGATGTTGGTGAAACGTCCCTTGTGATCCACAAGTGCTTGCAGCACCATTGAAAAGTACCCCTGGCGGTTTATGTACTCGGTGGCTTGGTGCTCCGGTGCCAAGATAGGGATATGGGTTCCGTCTATTGCCCCACCACAGTTAGGGAATCCCATTGCAGCAAAACCATCCACTATAGCCTGCACATTTCCCAGAGTCACTAACTTTCGTAGCAGCACCTGAGTGATTGCTTTGGCTACTTGCATCACAGCAGCCCCCACAGTAGATTTGCCCACTCCAAATTGATTCCCGACTGACCGGTAGCTGTCTGGCGTTGCAAGCTTCCACAGGGCTATTGCCACGCGCTTCTCAACTGTGAGGGCTGCTCTCATCTTGGTATTCTGGCGTTTCAGGGCAGGGGACAGCAAGTCACAAAGTTCCATGAAAGTGCCCTTACGCATGCGAAAGTTCCGCAGCCACTGGGAATCGTCCCAGACCTGCAACACTATGCGGTCCCACCAGTCTGTGCTTGTTTCCCTTGCCCAGAATCGGCGTTCCATGGATAGAATCTGCCCCATTAACAACATGATCTCCAAAGCACCGGGGCCCGTGGTTTCACAGAATTCTGTATCCGTGTCCGTGTCCGTGTCCATATCCATGTCAATGTCCTCATCATGCTTGTCGCTGCGCTGCCGCCGCTGCTGCCGCTGCCTCCTCGCCTCGTTTTTCTGGTCCTGGCTGAGCATAAACTCCACGAGAACGCGCGAGGTGTTTACAATATTCATGACTGCTGTCTTGAGCTCAGCGGGCTCCATGCTTGCCGTGGTATGGAGTCTGCAGTGTTCACCCACCCAGGAAAAAAGGCGCGAAAATGGTTGTCTGCCGTCCGTTGCTTTCATGCAGGGAGGGAGGGAGGGAGGAGGTGAGGCTGTACCCAGAACCACCTGCGACGATGTTTTTTGTCCCATCAGGCACTGGGATCTTAACCCACAATCCCAATGGGCACGGGAGACTGCGGGAACTATGGGATAGCTATGGGATTGCTACCCACAGTGCAACGGTGCAGAAATCGACGCTAGCCCCGGTACTTGGACGCACACCATCGAATTAATGTGCTTAGTGTGGCCGCATTCATTTCGACTTTATACAACCTGTTTTTCAAATCCGAATTATATAAATTCGGATTAATCCCGTAGTGTAGACATACCC
>NC_048299.1:45325287-45406951 GCF_013100865.1 Trachemys scripta elegans | reverse complement strand
GTGGGTAAGAACCTCACTTCTTCAGATGCAAGTGAAGAAGTGAGGTTCTTACCCACGAAAGCTTATGCTCCCAGTACTTCTGTTAGTCTCAAAGGTGCCACAGGACCCTCTGTTGCTTTTTACAGATTCAGACTAACACGGCTACCCCTCTGATACTTGACAAGTATAGAGGTGTAATAGCTGTTCCCATGCCACCCCTCTTGAAGCTCCCAGGAGGGGGATCCCATTGGGGTGGGGTTGGTATCAGGTACCAGGGCAAGCTATATTTGGCTATCCTTAGCAGATACTCCCTTAGGAGTTGTTACCCATCGGGCAGGTGCTTGGAACTCCACCAGGGCTTCAATCTCAACTCAATGAGAGGGCCCACCTTCTCTTTCTCTTCCCCTGGCCCCACATACACATTGGCCTTTACTGCACCCAGGAAAGAAAGGGCAGAGCAGAGAATCTGGGCCAGAGGAATGTATAAAATCCCAATATCTATATTTCCTTTCAAATAAATAGAATTCCTGTGAGCTATTTGAGGCCTTATTACAATTTTTTAAAAATATTATTATTATGCAGGCATAGCCTGGAATTTTCTCTGTATCTGCGATGTATATCACCAGGTGGTATATCACCAGATGGTGATATACTGTATTGGCTTCTGTGGGCTGGGAGCTTCAGATTAGTGCATTTTAAACACACATAGTGGTCAACTGAAACACCTATCTTTGCCACTAAATGGTGAAGGTAAAATAACTGTGAATTCTGTACAGGTCACTCAAGGATAGGGTGACCAGATGTCCTGATTTTATAGGGACAATCCCGATATTTGGGACTTTGTCTTATATAGGCACCTATTACCCCCCATCCCCTCTCCCGATTTTTCACACTTGCTGTCTGATCACCGCACTCAAGGAATACGTACAAGTAGGCATAATGGGTTCAATCTTGGTGAGGTATGGAGCACCCTCAAAATGCATTCATTTTAATGAAGACTGAAAATGCTCAGTACATCTCAGGAGTAGGAGCAGTGTTAATGAGGAGAGGTTTCTGTACATAAGCAGAAGTGCATCTACAGAGTTACATTCCCAACTCTGGATGCTATTATGGAAAAATCAAAGTATGGGATTGGCACGCAGGCAAAAATGCAAAACACGAAGCATTTGCTTCCTGTGAATTTCAGAGAGCAAACCAATATAACATTCATATTGCTGCTTGAATACAGGAATCAAGCTAGCAAATAGTAGAGAAAATCACTACACATGCTGTATATGGAGAATAAGTGTACACAAATTCCATTGATGGTCAAAGAGCAGCAACTTAGCAATTTTTGAAAACGTTTCCCCTTTTAAGAGTGTTCACATAGTGCATTTAGAAATATATGCCTCTTTCCTGGATTCATGCTATCCCTTATGTCACTTGAATGTGACCTCAGAAGCAGAATGACTGAATCTCAATTTTGTGTAATTTAAATATAAGATACATTATGCATCTATTATTTAAATTATGCTAAAAGTTGGGATACCTAGAAGTGAGTGACAGGAAAATAAGCCCCATGTATTATACAAAATGCTACGTTTGTGTTTCATTTTACTCTGTAACTAAACGAGGAAAAACCATTTACTACATATAAAGGCCAACATTTTTAAATGTAAATACTCAAAGTTAAGCGTCTAAATCTGTATTTAGGGACCAAAACAGAATATAAGACTTGATTTTCAAAAATACTAACCAGCCTCAACTCCTAATGACTTTAGTGGAGGTGCTGGTACTCAGCCCTTTAAAAATCAGTAATTTTTTATTTAAGTGCCTTAATGTGGACTTTGATGCCTAGCTTTATCCACACACATTTGAACATTTTGGCTTCAGGTTTCTGTCTTTGAGCCAGTTCTCTCTAGCAATCCATAGTGAGTTTGTTAGACTAAATATAGATATGTATGTTTCCTAGTATATCCTGCTCATTCAACATGTACAGTGAGGTGCATTTAAAAATACATTTCTGTTACCAGTTCCAGTGGTATTTCCAATTTTAAGTACACTGCTACCCCGATATAACACGACCCAATAAAACACGAATTTGGATATAACGCAGTAAAGCAGTGCTCTGGGGGGGGGGGGGGGGGGGGCACCCCGGGGGATCAAAGCAAGTTCGATATAACGCAGTTTCACCTATAACGCGGTAAGATTTTTTGGCTCCCGAGGACAGCGTTATATCGAGGTAGAGGTGTATGTAGAATATCACTAGAATGAGTAACATCTTTTAATACTGGAATTAATTTTTAAGGGTTTCTACTCTATATTTATTACAACACTACAAATCCCAACCAAAATCCCAAATCCCAATTTAGTATCTCTATAGCAGACAAAACTGAACCCCCGGATTTGAATGCACCTCAACTTGGGGAGAGTGGAGGGAGTAGGGACAGGCCATAGATACAATATCCAGATCTGAATCTAAACTTTCCCAAAGTCAAGGTATTCAGATTCAGTCTATAACAGACAGCTATTAGAACTAAGTGATTTAGGAGCCTGAGTCCTATTTTCAAAAGTGAAAATCAATGGGATTTAGTTTTCCAAGTAGAACTATGTGAATAACTGATTTTTCGATTTACTGGGCATTTGAACAATTTGGTTGGGGGGGAGAATCATTTTGGGTCAACTTGAAATGAATTTTTTCCAAATAGTCAGCAAACTGAAAACTTGAAAAAAAAAATTAGTTTAGGGTCAAAAGAAATGTTTGTTTAGTTTTTGAATTTTTTAAAACTTTTAAAAAATTAATAACATTGAAGTAAATTTCTAAATGGAAACTCATTTCAATTTGAAAAATTGAATTGTTTCATTTTGAAGGTGTTTTTTCTTAAATGAAAACAACTTGGTGAATTTGACACAAATTTGCAAAATGTTTGTCAACCTGAATTTGCATTCTTGCAGCAAAAAAAGTTTCAACCAAAATATTTCACCCAGCTCTACGTCCAACTGCCTAAAACATATCTGAAAACAAGATTTAAGACACTTTTGAAAATTTTACCCAAAATTTCAGATCCAGGTTTTGGTCAATATCTATTAAAATGAATGTAAAGATTTTCTTACCTGTTGGTTTGTTAACTCCAAGGAATCCAGCTTGTCCTAGAGTTTTAAATACTTTGTGTGCCGGAAACTGTCCTTCTTCTTCCCATTTGTCCACAAATGGGTTAATCTCCTTGTCAATAATCTGCATTTGGAAAACAAATAAAGGAGCTCTTAAATCAAAGAGGTTTCTATAGAAACTGTGAATGCTTTGGAAATTAATTTTAAATAGGTATAATTTTTTCTACTTTAGCTTTAAATACTGTATTGTGAAAGAAATAAAAAAATATGTTTAACGCAGAATGGCACTAGTAACATTTTGAAAACTCTTGAGTTTGCTTTCTGCTAGGTATATTAATCTCCATGGCTTAAAGCTGATGTCCATTAAAATTGCAAGTAAGGGCATGATACAAATGTAAATCCATTCTTTTAGAAAGTATAAATACTGACTGCATGAGAAGTTGTTATGAAAAGAAAAACCCTAGAACCCAAGAGAAATGGAAACCATCCCTATTTTTGCTACATTCAAATTAGTTTCTACATGGCATTATGAAGGAAGGCTTACAACAACCTCAGATGATTAACTTTCATGTGAAGGATGCAAATTACTTGGACTGGCTATGCACAATGATTTCATACACTACAAATAACAGCAGTGACAAAGGCCAAGCCACAAATGAAGACAGCCATGGAGAGGGGTCAAAATGCCTTAACTAACCAACCAGTCACAAAGGAATTCCTTGCCTAACTTGACCTAGACCCACGGTCCCTGTTAATCTGCAGCATTCTGGCTCTTGTTCCTGTTCCATGGTACTGTATACATCCCATGTACAGAAGGACATTCAGACTCGCATCTGCTAATGAAATCCCAATATGGGATGCCCACATCCTCTACCCTCCCAGATACAAGCTTAGCGCTATTAGCTCTTAAATAAAACCAGTCAAAGGGATACACATGCAAAAATGGGATTGGGGTGAAGGAGATGGAAATACATTGGGCCAGCTCCTAGTTCATGCTCAGGCCTATTTGTGTCATGGAGCCTAAATGGGCAGCTGAGGACTCTCCTAGCATTGGAAAATCCTCGACTGGCATAGAGCCAACATAGCCAGCTCCACACTACCCACTCACATTGTAGCATGCGTGGTTGGGTTGTGACCAGAATGCAGAATACTTCAGCAATCCCTGCCCATGCCCAGTATAAACAATGGCCCAGAGTGGTCTCTTACTAGCCAGCATAATTTGAAGCAGCCTTCAAACTGCTCTAAATTATGCAGGGGTAATTGAGGATGGGGCACAAGCCACTTTTGCTCCTCCACCAGGTACACCTGAAGATTGAACACATTAAATATCACACATAGGTAGGGCCTTATCAAAATCACAGCTGTGAAAAATGTATCACGGACTGTGAAATCAGATCTGCCCCATGAAATCTAGCTATTGGAGGGGAGGGGAGGAGAGGGGCACGGCTGCGGGTGCCCCAGCTGAGGGGTTCCTACTGTGCCCTGGCTACAGCTGCTAGTGCCCTCCAAGCTGGGGAGGGACAGGACTTACTCTTCCCCGAACAGCTGCTCTCAGGGAGAGATCAGACCCACCCCAGGTACCTACCCTGGACCTTCCTGCATCTGCAGGAGGTTACCGGAGGTGGAAATGGGTCTGATCTCCCCCCGTGCTGCTGGGAGCACCCTGCAACTACATGAGGTACCCGAAAGTGAGTCTGCTCTCCCTTAGAGAGCAGCAGTGCAGGGGAAGAGCAAGTCCTGTCCCTTCCCAGCCCAGCCGGGACTAGCAGCTAGGAGCTCATGGCTGGGGTGCTCCCAGCAGCACGGGGGAGATCAGACCCACCTCCACCTCTGGGAATCTCCTGTAGCTGCAGGAAGCTCCGGGCTGCTGCTTTCAAAGACCAGCTCTGAAGGCAGTGCAGAAGTGAGGGTAACAATCCCACGACCCCTCTACAACAGCTTTGTGACCAACCCATGACTTCCTTTTGGGATGGGAACCCCATGGTTACACCACCATGAAATTTCAGATATAAATATCTGAAAATGTGAAAATGACTAATTTCCAAATCCTATGGCCATGAAATTGAGTAGAATGGAGCGTGAATTTTGTAGGGCCCTATAAATAAAACGTCAAAATTAAACACACACACTTTGGAATAAAAAAGTTGTACTATTTTTAATAAGGATAAAGACAGATTTTTAATCCGTGAAGGAGATTTTACCCCTCTCCAAGATAATGCTGTATTATAATATACACTATTTTTTATTCCAAGTGTTTACCTTTATCAGTCTTTTGTCCACACCAAATAAATAAGTCCTGTGGTGATAACTATTTCTTATGGTTACCATTCGTCCGGATTTACCCAGACATGTCCTCCTTTTTGTGTTAAAAATAGTGTCCGGGGGGGAATTTGTAAATCACTCAAAATGTCTGGGATTCCCCCCCAGGCAGAGCGAGGTGCGGCTGGGAGGGCTGCAGGAAAGTCAGCCTCTCGCCTGGGGCTCTGGCAGCCAGAGCCCTTCCCCCTGCAGCTTGCCGGGCTGGACTCTGGAGCAGCTGTAGAGCTCCTCTCTCTCCCCCCTCCCCCCCCCCCCGCATTCTGAGCCGGCTGGCCTGCCGGGGCGTTTGCATCGGCCTCGGCAGCTCCTCCTCCCGGCACCCCAGCGCCCCGCTCCGGCAGCACTGTGCAGGGCCAGGGACCGGGTTGTGTGTTGCACTGGGGAGCGCAGCCACGTGTCCAGCTCCGCACAGAGCCCAACACCATGTTCTGAGCGGCGGGGTAAGGGGGCCAGGGGGCAGGAGAAGGGGCAGGGAGGTTCTGGAGGGGGCAGTCAAGAGACGGGGGGGGTCGGGAGTTCGGGGGGGGCTTTTGGGCAGTCAGGGTACAGGTAGGGGGTAGGGTCCTGGGCAGTTGGGGGGGGTCTTAGGAGGGGGCAGTTAGGGGACAAGGAACAGGGAGGCTTAGGTAGGGGGTGGGGTTCTGGAGGGCAGTTAGGAGCAGGGGTCCCAGGAGGGGGCAGTCAGGGGACAAGGAGCAGGGGGAGGGTTGGGGGTTCTGAGGGGAGCGGGAAGTGGGAGGGGCAGGGGCGGGGCTAGGGCGGGGTTCTTCCTGTCCTCTTTTTTGCTTGCTGAAATATGGTAACCCTACTATTTCTTAATCTGGAAATAAATACTTCTGCTTCCCAAATCGCTAGGCTGAGAAGGAAGGGACACTGTGGGGTTTCATTTTGAGAGATCTAGTTTTTGTACAGTCTTAAGAGAATTTCAGCCCATCCACACCGGCTTCCTGCTCTACAGATGGCCAAGGAACACTGGATACCTCACATCAGGCAGCAAAAATTATTATTTCACTCCTAAAACCATATTCTGAGAAACAATTAAATTGGATGTTTAATTTATTCAATTATTTATAATCTCTCTCATAGTGAACATTGTCAATCACATGATTACCAATAACAAAAATAAACTGCACATCCCTCTTCCCAGGTTGTATCTAGGACAGTCTTCCACTATGTTTATAAATTTTCATTCCAGATGCTTAAATACTCAAGATATAGACCCTTAACGTTGAGTTTGCTGTAGCAAAGTATGATTTTTTATTAATAGTGTTCTTTGTGAGACTTCACTTGGTAGTGTCCAGGAAAATTACTGGAAGTGACTACTAACCATGAAAAGAAATCTACCCTAATGTTCTTTCTGATGGAGCTCAGCAAAAGTAGGAAGTGGATGTACTAGAAGTGTTGCCTGTGTACTATAGCCATTGGGACTGAGTCCAGTGCTGCAGCCATCTGCATGCATTAGAAGTCAATGAAGTCAACGGAATGATTGCAGCATCAAACTCATTTACATTTTCCATCAGTTTTGCAGAGTTTAACTGTTTGTCCTGTCCTGCTCATTTTTTGACCTTGAGTTATAGCTACAAGTATGAAACAGGACCAAAGTAAATGGATGTCTGAAAACAGTGTGATACAGTTTCACCAAAAATCACAGATCGCTCCTGTCTGACACCATCTTGGAGCTGTAAACAATATAACTGCACAAATCAACAGTAGTGTATTCTACTAACGTCAGGGATAAGTAAGACTCATTTTCCAGATACTAGTAGCATCTCTTTTCCACCATTTTCCATACCCCATTACGAATGTCTGTATCTACGATAATGTGTTTTCACTGTATTGTCCCAAGACTTGGCTTCTTGTAATTTGTGTTGCCTGTTTTAGAATGTATGCTCCTCAGAGCAGGAAACGGGTCTTACTCTATGTTTTGTAAAGTGCTGTGCTCATTTACGATGTTATATGATTATAAATAAAAATTATACTTGATGTCTTCTATCCTAGATAAGTATTCCAAATAACAAATATCCAACAGACTAAGTGGAATATAGGGATACATTTTCAAAGGGCCTGTTACCCTATTTGCATGAACAATTTGGCTCACAAAATGTGTACTTATATTTTTGCACATTTATGTAAGCGAGATGTGGTTGCAAGTTTAAGTACTTGCATATCTACCTGATTTGCACTTGGAATCTAGTACTTAGGTGCAAGTACTCAGATTTGTGCCCACAATTGAATTTTGGATGCTTCAGTTGCACTTGTTAAAAGCAGGTGCACGAATTGCAAGCATAAATTGTGCATGCAAAAGAGAAAATACCCATTCTAAAATCTAACCCATAAAGTGCATAGGAATAAATATTCAACAAGTTCACAAAGGAAATATTCCACCACAATCACAGACAATCAAGTAACCTGCTGCTGATTATTCGCTTCTTCATAAAAAGTGCAGAAGATAATGAGTGGCAATCTGTAGATTCGTTTACATCGGTGCGACATTTGCTGTATAGAAGACTAACATCGATACCTTCAGCAAGGTTCAAAGTGATCTCTAAGGCTGCATGTTGATGTGAGGGCTTGCATTTCTAGAGGAACTCCCAGTTACAGAGGCCAAACCTCTTAGCCTGACCAAGTAGGCCAGTGGTTCTCAACCAGGAGTACGCATACTCCTGGGGGTACGCAAAAGTCTTCCAAGAGGTACATCAACTCATCTAGATATTAACCTAGTTTTACAACAGGCTACATAAAAAGCACTAGCGAAGTCAGTACAAACTAAAATTTCTTACAATGACTTGTTTACACTGCTCTGTACGCTATATAATGAAATGTAAGTACAATATTTATATTCCAATTGATTTGATAATTATTTGGTAAAACTGAGAAAGTAAGCATTTTTTCAGTAATAGTGTGCTGTGACACTTTTGTATTTTTATGTCTGGTTTTGTAAGCAAGTAGCTTTTATGTGAGGTGAAACTTGGAGTATGCAGGACAAATCAGACTCCTGAAAGGGGTACAGTAGTCTGGGAAGATTGAGAGCCACTGAAGTAGGCAAACCGCAAGGAAATTCAGTATCTACACTGAATCTAAATGGGAATCAGACTTCCTTTTTCAACATGCTGAGAAGCATGTGAAGAATGACAATACTGTCCTCTTGTTTAGGGTGACAGCATAAGAATTTCTCTCAAGTACGCTATACACATTTTCCTCATACTGCCTCACCAGAGTGTCACAATTCAAACCCAGAGGCATGATCTCTGTAAAGGAGAGGAGGGTCAGTTTGCATACCAATGCAAGCTCCTGTCCCTCTGTGGAGACTGCCTGCAAGAGTGATATCATAGTTAATATCAATTGTTATTCTTTCAAAAAACATGGATAGGTGCCCACTAGGAAACTGATCAAGCCAACGAACTCTAGTAATGTCAGATGACATTAACAACAACAAACCTTTTTATAAAGTAATCTGTACTAAACTGTATCAAAAACAGCATCTGCAGCTCAGTGTTCAGGAAAGGAGAAATGGGAGGAAAGAGGCAGCATTTTTTTTTTTTTTTTGGTTTGGGGTTTTGTTGTTATGGATTATTTCAGCATACAAGTAAAATAAACACATGGAAATTCCTCTTCAGAAAATCCCCAGGTAGTGCCACCTGAAACTACAGCATATTTGACTGTCCAACTAAAATTTCCCTTACATTGGGGTGAATTTTTAATTAATACTAAATAATATTTTTAATCTTATCAGAAATAGTATGTGGCATAACTTAATTCTACCAACATACAATAGGTTTTCCTGTTTTGGCCAAAAACACACACATTTCTATATGATTTTACTACGGCAAAATAATGTCAACAGAACACATTTTGAACATGACAAAACAGGTTTGCTTAGACAGAACAACTCTTCCTTTTGTATATCTACTTCCAAAATACATAAATTGAACAGATTTGTATGCGCCCAATAACTTGGGGGGAGAGGGGAGACTCTTAATCCAACATTTTTTAAAAATGTGGTATAGATTACTGCCAAAAGTTTCATATGAAAATAATTTTTTACTCGGGAATTTTAATAGTGTTTTTCTTAAATTTAAAAAAATAAACTCTGGGATTTCTACTCAGCACACGGATCTATAGTTAGTCCTGCAACTCTATACTGCTTCTAGGAAAAATTATTAACTTTGTTAAATTATTTAACTTTGTTAAATTCTCACTGCATTCTGTACCAAGCATACTGGTCCTAGAAGAGCAAAAAATGTAATCAAATGAATTTTGGCACTGAAAATAAAAATAAATGTCCTTTAGTGACTAAAGATCTTTTCCCGTTAGTCATCGGTGAGCTCAGCTTCCACGTAGCAATTTGAGATTCAAAGCTTAAAAACAATATTTAAACCACAACTTTTAACCTTTACAAGCATTGTACTTATTACTTCTTATCCCCCATTTTACTACTTCTTATGCCTCATTTTATACTATTATTGTACAACGTATTTTTGTCCATCGTTAGCAGGATAACATTATACTGAGTGGAAATCTTGCAATAAAAATACTGAATTCAAAATAACTCTCTCACAAGTTCAGGAATATCATTAAACTATTCAACTAAAACGAAAGGGAATTTGAAAGATAAAAGATATTGTATAAATTAATAGGATATTTAATTGCATTCTGTGGTGCCATATACGTGTATCATGTCAGTTCTGATATTAACAGATTTCAGTTCAATGGCTCTAACTTGATTAGAAAAAAGATCACTCCAGTTATCATTATGACAACATAATAAAGAAGTCTCTGTAACTTAATTTAGTGAAAAAAATCACATGAATAGAAAAGCAACAAACAAAACTAATTAACATTCTTAACTAATAACTTATTGATCACTAGAAAAACATCAAACAAGTGAATTGGGAGAACTGGATCGTTCAGGGGATTGGCAGTAGCCAATAGAGCCTTTTACCTCTAGCATTTGGCACAAGCAATACATTTGCTCTAAGGCAGTGTTTCTCAAACTGGGGTCGCCGCTTGTGTAGGGAAAGCCCCTGGCGGGTTGGGACGGTTTGTTTACCTGCCCCGTCCACATGTCTGGCCGATAGCGGCTCCCACTGGCTGCGGTTCGCCACTGTAGGCCAATGGGAGCTGCTGGAAGTGGCGGCCAGTATGTCCCTCGGCCGGTGCCACTTCCAGCAGCTCCCATTGGCCCGGAGCAGTGAACCGCGGCCAGTGGGAGCCGCGATCGGCCGGACCTGCGGATGGGGCAGGTAAACAAACCAGACCGGCCCACCAGGGACTTTCCCTACATAAGCAGCAACCCCAGTTTGAGAAACATTGCTCTAAGGAGAATAATTAAATAAATAAATAGTCTACAATATAGCTTTTTTCTTTGGCATATCCTACAAAACCTATAAATTTTTGTAATAGCTGCTGATGCATTATAATTGTTCTAATCACACTACAGGAGGGGTTCTCAAACTGGGGGTCGGGACCCCACAGGAGGTCGCGAGGTTCTTACGTAGGGGATCGTGAGCTGTCAGCCTCCATCCCAAACCCCGCTTTGCCTCCAGCATTTATAATGGTGTTAAATATATAAGAAAGTGTTTTTAATTTATAAGGGGGATCGCACTTAGAGGCTTGCTATGTGAAAGAGGTAACCAGTACAAAAGTTTGAGAACCACTGCACTACAGCTACTGGTATTTAACGTAAAAACTACTCAGACAAGTATCAAGGGCTCAACAAAATTTCCTAGATGGCCATCACCATTTTTATTGTACAAGGGCACTATTAATTCATTTAAAATCACCCATAAATAAGTGTTTCTTATGGTTTTGATTACACAGAATATGTAGTACTTTCCTTGCTCAAATGTTCAGGATAACCCTGACTGTTCATAAAAACTTCTGGAGTGCAGCACTGGCTTTCTAAACTTGGAAGCCAGGCTGTATCAATATGTTGCATTAGCAATGTGATGGTGTCACGGACTCACAGATCGTGCCCACTCTTGGCCCTGTGCGGTCCGTGGGGGGTTGCCCCTTGCAGTGAGACAGCCCTTCTCGGGGGTCCACTCTCTCTCGGGGTCAGGCCCCTCCACCTCCTGGAGCTGCACCTCTCTGAGCCTTAGCACATCTGTCTCTGCCGTGGGCCCCCTCAGGGAGTCCACTCGCTCTGGACCCCTGGGGCCTCCATCCCCCGAAGGGGTTGATGCCACCCTGTTCTCTACACCGGAGTGACTCTCAGCCAGCATAAAACAGGAGGGTTTATTGAGAGTTGAACACAGCACAGGAAACTCTCAGGGCCTCAGGCCTGGCTTCCCTCAGCCCAGCACATCCCAGTCTCTCTGCATCCAGGTGGGCTCTGCCTGCTCCCCCTCTCCAGCCCAGAGCCCCCTTGCTTCCCAGCTGGGCATCTGAGATCACCGGCCCCAGGCCCCGCCTCTGTCCATTGTCTTCTCTCCAGGTAAACAGGGTCGTAAACCGAGGCCTCCTCTCCTCGCTTTTGTCCTCTGGCTGGAACTGGCTGGTTAGGTCACTGGGTCCTCACTCTGCAGCCCATTGTCGGCCCACTGTCCAGAACTGGCTGCGTCTCCTCAGTAGGCCTCCGGGTTGCTAGGTCACCGGTCGCTGGGGTATCCATCCTCCCGGCCATCGGCTGGGTCCCCAAGTCCTCTCTCCAGTCCTCTGCAAAACAAACTCCCTATCCCCTCACCTCGTTAAACCAGTAACACCCAGGGAAACTGAGTCCCACCCCCTCCGCATGCAAACTATTAAAACTCCACAGAAAACAAAGAAACCTCCCACTTCATCACAGATGGACTAAGCAGTGAAGCTATAACCCAGAGCATCCCTACATTTGACATACATTCATGGAAGAGTGTCTAATGAGAGGAAGACTCTGCATGTTGCTATTTCATGGAGTTTAACCAAATTGCTTTTTGAGAGGGGGTTGCCTTCCTACCAAATAAGCAGTGGGTTTCGCCTTCAGAAACTGCAGAGCCAAGGGATTCCACATGAAGCAGAGAGTTCATACACTCCTACACTCCCTGGCCATGGCTTCCCCTTGGATCCCCCCTTAAAAACAGTTCTCTGGCACATAGGAGCTTGTCAAAAAAATAACAAGATGGGCCCATGCTACCATTTCCAGAAAATCTGTGGAGCTGGGGTAGGGAGACGTGGGTGGGGGGGGTTACGATTAGCGACCTCCCCAGACTCCTTTCCCAGCTGGATGCTTCCTTCCAATTATGCAGACAGCCCTCTTTGGGATTCCAGGAATACAATGACAGGTTTCAGAGTAGCAGCCATGTTAGTCTGTATCCACAAAAAGAACAGGAGTACTTGTGGCACCTTAGAGACTAACAAATTTATTAGAGGATAAGCTTTCGTGGACTATGTTCCATTCTATATGCATCTGAAGAAGTGGGCTGTAGTCCACGAAAGCTTATGCTCTAATAAATTTGTTAGTCTCTAAGGTGCCACAAGTACTCCTGTTCTTTTTTCAGGAATACAATGTGATTCTGTGGAGGTCCTCCTCTATGTGAGAAAGGCAAGATGCACGTGTGGAAGATCCTTTTTTACAGGCAGATTGGCAGCAGGGGGTTAATCTGTGCCTACGATTCTATATTTGCCTGTCTAGCCAAAAGTACAAAATGGCATCTCTGTACATGCATCTATATTGAATGTAAATGCTTCAAAGACAGCTATCTGAGTAATGGACTTCAGGATTAGGCCCAGTGATTAAAGACATCTGTGTACCCTTTTGAACTGTCACCAGGAGGCCTCTGAGAAACAGGCCAAGAAAACATTTTCCATGGAAAGACAGGTTTAATTGGAAAAAGGTCATTTTAAGTGCAGACATCTGTTCCATGACCTTGTGAAAGATAATTGGCACAAATAAAGCCATTCAACAATTATATTTTAAAAGAAGAAGATCCACATTACTAAAAGAGAGCAAAAAAATAATTATTATAATCCTCAATTTAGACTTTACCAAATTATTACTATCATTCACCTCTACAAATCCAAAACTGGTCAACTTTAAAATTATAATCTGGAGGGGATTCCTTCTAAATTCAAAATATTTTTAAAGCTATCATCAAGAAACTAAATAATAATGTGTGTGTGTGTGGTACCCAAAAATATGAAGGCAACAGAATAGAAATAACAGCTAATGACCCCAACATAGGAAAGGATTTAAGCATCTGCCCAACTTTAAAATAAAAAAGACAGTTACCTTTTCTGTAACTGGTGTTCTTCGAGATGTGTTGCTCATGTCCATTCCACAATAGGTGTGCATGCTTGCCACGTGCACCGATGCCGGAAGTCCCCTAGCAGTACCCATAGGGGAGCACCCCTAGCAACCCCTGGAGTGACGCCTCTATGGCGTGCTCCCCCCACCCTCAGTTCCTTCTTGCCAGACAACTCCGACAGAGGGTAAGAAGGGCAGGATGTGGAATGGACATCAGCAACACATCTCGAAGAACACTAGTTATGGAAAAGGTAACTGTCTTTTCTTCTTCGAGTGATTGCTCATGTGCATTCCACAATAGGTGATTCCAAGCTATGTCTGTTGGAGGTGAGTAGGCGTTCACAGACTCTCGGGACAGAGTACGGCCCTGCTGAACCCGACGTCCTCCCTGGTTTGGGAGACGATCGCATAATGCGAGGTGAACGTGTGAACCGAAGACCATGTGGCAGCCCTGCAAATGTCGTGAATGGAGATATGGGCTAAAAAGGCAGTCAACGAGGCTTGCGCCCTAGTTGAGTGTGCCCTCAGGATCAGCGGGGGGAAGGTGGGGAACTCCCGCCAGGTCGTAACAGGTACGAATAAACAAGGTGATCCAATTGGAGAGCCGCTGAGCGGACATCAGCCAACCCCTCATGCGTTCGGCTGAGGCGATGAACAGCTGCGGGGACTTCCGGAACAGCTTTGTATGTTCCAGATAAAAGGCCAGAGCCCGTCTCACATCCAGCATGTGGAGGCGGCACTCCCCACTAGTCGCATGGAATTTGGGACAGAGCACCGGTAGGAAGGTGTCCTGACCCACGTGATAGGTGGAGACCACCTTGGGGAGGAACGAAGGATGTGGTCGGAGCTGGACCTTATCTTTATGGAACACCATATACGGGGGTTCGGAGGTCAGGGCCCTGAGCTCCGAGACCCGCCTAGCTGACGGGATCGCCACCAGGAAGGCTACCTTCCATGAGAGGTGCGACCAGGAGCATGTAGCCAGCAGCTCAAATGGGGAACCCATCAACCAGGCCAGCACCAAGTTCAGGTCCCACTGTGGGACCGGGGGCCTAATATATGGGAAGAGATGATCCAATTCCTTAAGGAATCGGCCAGTCATAGCATGGGAGAATACCGTGTGTCCCTGCACCGGTGGGTGGAAAGCTGATATGGCCGCCAAGTGCACCTTGACAGACGAGGGCACTAGGCCTTGGGGTCTAAGGTCATAGAGTCACAGACTTTAAGGTCAGAAGGGACCATTATGATCGTCTAGTCTGACCTCCTGCACAACACAGGCCACAGAATCTTACCCACTCACTCCCTAACCTACGTCTGGGCCATTGAAGTCCTCAAATCATGGTTTAAAGACTTCAAGGTGCAGAGAATCCTCCAGCAAGTGACCCGTGCCCCACGCTGCAGAGGAAGGCGAAAAACCCCCAGGGCCTCTGCCAGTCTGCCTTGGAGGAAAATTCCTTCCCGACCCCCAATCAGCTAAACCCTGAGCATGTGGGCAAGACTCACCAGCCAGACAGGAAAGAATTCTCTGTAGTAACTCAGATTCCACCCCATATAACATCCCATCACAGGCCATTGGGCATATTTACTGCTAATAGTCAAAGATCAATTAATTGCCAAAATTAGGCTATCCCTTCATACCATCCTCTCCATAAACTTATCAAGCTTAGTTTTGAAGCCAGATATGTCTTTTGTCCCCACTGCTCCCCTTGGAAGGCTGTTCCAGAACTTCACTCCTTTGATGGTTAGAAATCTTCGTCTAATTTCAAGTCTAAAAGGTGAAGGAGGTAGTCTAAAATGAGTTGGATTGGAGCAGCCACAGGTGAAATGCCCTGATCAACTGCCCACTGGGAAAACCGAGATCCTTCGCCAGGTAGGCCCAACGTGTGGAGGGCCATCTGCTTTCCAGGAGGACGTGCTGAACCCCTTCCAAGCACGTCCTCTCCTCCCAGCCTAACCATTGAGCAACCATGCTGTGAGGTGGAGTGCCGCTAGGTTGGGGTGGAGGAGGAGGCCCTGGTCCTGGGAGAGCAGATCCAGGATGGGACAGCAACGGCCACGGTGGAGTGACTACCAGGCTCGTGAGAGTCCCATACCAATGTTGCTGGGCCATGCCAGGGCGATCAGGAGGACCCAGACCCTGTCTGTTTTTATCTTCTCCAAGACCTTGCCGATCAACGGGATTGGGGGGAAGGCATAAAGAAGCTGGCCTGACCAGGATAGGAGGAAGGCATTGGAGATGGTGCCCATGCCCAACCGTCCCTCCCCCCCCCGAAGCAGAAGCGGGGACACCGGCGGTTCTGTTGTGTCGTGAACAGGTCCATCTGGGGAGTGCCCCCCTTTTGTAAAATCCTGTGCACCACCTCTGGGTGCAGTGACCACTCGTGCTGAGAGGAGAAGTCTCGGCTCAGGCAATCTGCCCACAAGTTCTGGGCGCCTGTGGGCTTCCAGACAAATATCGTGGGCTATAAAGAAGTCCCACAGCCTGAGGGCTTCCTGGCAGAGGAGCGGGCCCCACCTTGCCTGTTGATGTAAAACATCGAGGCCGTGTTGTTCATGGGAACCCTGACCACTCTGCCCTCCAGGTGCGAGCAGAAAGCCGCACATGCCAGAAGAACCGCCCTGAGCAACTTGATATTTATATGCAGGGCAAGGTCCTACGCAGACCACAGACCTTAGGTCTAAATGTTCCCTACATGGGCTCCCCACCCACATCTGACACGTCCAACACTAGCTCCACTGATGGGGGCCTGCCCCTGAACGGGACCCTATGGAACATGTTCCCCGGGGAGGACCACCATTGTATGGAGGTGATCACGATTTTGGGCACAGTGAGGACTTTGTCCATCCTGTCTCTGGACTGGGAGAACACCGAGGCCAACCAGAGCTGGAGGGGGCCTCATCCTGAGTCTGGCGTGGTGAACCACATATGTGCACACCGACATGTGACCCAGGAACTGGAAGCACACACTGGCTGTGGTCACGGGGAACCGCGAGTCTTAGGTCAGCCGCGACTACCCCAGGAGAAAAGCAAACAACCGGTTGGAGAAGGGAAGCTTTATTGCGGGTGGATCCCTGGTATGAACTGGTAAGACGCTCCCGGGCGTCCCGTCAAAACTGATGTTTTCCCACCTGTTTGCCCATGGAGGGTCTAGATTGGGGCGCAGACCAGGATTGCCTCTGCGAGTGTTTCTTATAGTCCCGTGACTTTTTATAAGGGGGCTCATATTTAGAGTGGGTGGCATGGGTGGGAGCCTGCTGCAGCTTAAACATGGTCCTGGTCAGAGCAGGACACAGAGGCCAAGGGTCTTAAGTGTTGTGCGGGAAGCTTTTAGGCCGTGCAATTTCACGTCCATCTGTTCCACAAACAGGGCCTTGCCATCGAACGGAAGGTCCTGTAAGGAGTTCTGCGCCTCGCTGAACAGCCCAGACAGCAGGAGCCACGACACCCTCCTCGTGGACACCACGGAGGCCATAGACCTTGCAGCCGTATCCGCGGCACCCAACGCTGCCTGAAGGGCCGCCCTGGCAGCCGCTGTACCCTCCTCCACCAGAGCCTAGAACTCCTTCTTGCCATGCTCTTGGAGGGAGTCCTCGAATTTGGGCAGAGAGCTCCACAAATTGAACTCGTACCTCCCCAGGAGGGCTTGGTGGTTCGCCACCCTTAACTGGAAACTCGAGGATGAATAAACCTTTCTCCCGAATAGGTCCAGTCTCCTTGAGTCTTTATTTTTAGGAATAGGGGCTGGTTGGCCCTGTCTCTCCCTGTGGTTGACCTACTCGACCACCAGGGAGTTGGGAGCAGTGTGGGTGTACAGGTATTCATGCCCATTGGCAGGCACAAAGTACTTCCGTTCCACCCTCTTAGGGATGGGGAGCAAGGAAGCTGGGGTTTGCCACAAGGCATTCAAAATCTTTGCCACCCCTTCATGGAGTGGGAGGGCCACCCTGCCCGGTGCCAAGGCCAAAAGGACGCTAAAGAGGGAGCCTGAGGGTTTTTCCACCTCCTTGGCTTGAAGGTTGAGGCTTGATGCCACCCTTTTCAACAGTTCCTGGTGGGCTTTAGAGTCCTCCTGTGGAACAGGTGGAGGAGGGGCCGTAATCACCTCATCAGTACCCTGCGTACCCACCGGTGCCGGAGGTCTCACCACTTGGTCGCCCTCCGGGCACGGAACCAGTGATGAACACTCCACCAACTCCTTCCTGGGAGGCTGAGATAGGAAGGCCAACAGTCTCTTCGAGGCTCTGGCCACTGAGTGAGCCACCATCGGGGGCTGTGTCGGAGGCCACGGGGCCCATTGGTACCACGGTGCTGGCCAAGGAGCTCAGTGCCACTGCACCTGCTGTGGAACTGGCGGAGCAGACTGTTCAGCCTGACTAGCCTGTCCCATCAACTGACAACTGCAAAGGGAGGCCGGGCTGGCATACGACCTGCCGCTGTTCCAGGACCGGGAGGAGCAGTGGTGTCAGGAACGGTGCCAACCATGAGACCATGATCCCAGCGTGAAGGGGCAGGAGTACCGCCAGTAGCAGCTGCTCCGCGACCAGCTCCCATGGGCAGATTCGCAACAGTGAGTGCCAGTGATCGATGCCTGGGACTGCAGGAGCAGTGGCACAGCGGAGACCTGGAGTGAGATGAAGAATGGGAACGGCATTGGTGCCTGTACCGTGATGGAGACGAGGACCTCCGGTGCTGTCTGTTCTGGTCATGATGAGGCACGCTCTCCTCGCGACGTCTATGCTCCTTCAAGGCGGAGCGGTGCCGGGAACTCCTGCCAGTTGGTACCCAGCCAACGGTGACCGGCGTGTACTGTGCATAGGATGGTCGCTGAGCGGCAAATGGCATCAGGAACATTCCCTAGAATGTGAACGGTACAGACCAGGCAGCAACTGAGGAGATCCAAGTGGTGGCTTGCCTCTGGACCAGGGAGCCAATGGTGGCAGTGGTACTGGCAGAGATATAATGTCCCGGGCCACTTGGAGGGCCTCCTGCGTGGAGGGCACCAGGACATCGGGGGAGGTTAGTGTAGAGTGGGCCGAGCCACTCCGTTCAACCTGAGTCGGAGACCTGAAGGTCGACAGGGATCGAGAACTGCCCAATATGGGTCTAGTCTCTCCCCCGGTCTTACTCCGGTGTCTTGGCGGAGAAGATCTCTTCTTAGCTTTGTTGGAGCATCCTGTGAACGGGGAGTGGTGCTGGCTGGTGAAAGGCACCGAAGGGTTGCCGCGCACCGATGCTGCGGTGCTCGGTGACGACTCGGAGCGGCGCACTGGAGTTGGGGTCAAGGCCGACTCCATCAGAATGGCTCAGAGCCGAATGTCCCTTTCCTTCTTGGTCCGAGGCTTGAAGGATCTGCAAATCTTGCAGCAATCACTGAGATGGGTTTCCCCCACACAGCGTAAACAGTCCGCGTGCGGATCACTCACTGGCATTGGCTGCTTGCAAGTGTCACGTGACTTAAAGCCCAGGGCACGGGGCATGCCCCAATGCGGGCGCACTAAACTAACACTAAACTAAACTACCATATATACTTGTTCATAAGCCGAATATTTTTGGTAAAAAAAGTTACGCATCAAAGACCGGGGGTTGGCTTATAAATGTGTCTGCACCAAAATTTGATGATTTTAAACTCTATGGAATCATTGAATTGAATATCTAATACATTGTCGTTTTGTTTATCTGGCGCGTCTGCAAGCATGGAGCCCCTCAGCTCCCTGTAGCCACCGACTGAGGTGATAAGAATCAGGGAGGCAAGTGACATTGAAGCAAGAGAATGGTGGCAGTGGAAGGTCACTTAGTTGTTGACTGAAGAAGTCTTGAGGTGCCCGGTGATGTACTGAGCTTGCAGTAGTAGAGCTTGTGATGTTACAGGGTATGTCTAGACTGCAGCTGGGAAGTGCGATTCCCAGCACAGGTAGACAGACTCGCAAATATTGCGGCACGGGTGGCAGCTCGGGCTAAGCACCCAAGCTCATGCCCACGGGGTTGGGCAGGTTGGACTCGGGAGGCTAGGGTGAGCCGCTGCCCGTGCCACATGACCACACTACTTTTAATGTGATAGCTCAAGCAGAACTAGCTCTAAGTCTGTCTGCCTGCACTAGGAATCACACTTCCCAGCTGCAGTCTAGACATACCCAGTGGGGCAACATACAGGAATACAGAGGCTGGGAAGCTGTTACTTCATGAGAGCATGATGCTTTGAAGGTCCAATTCTGAAAAGACTATGCAAGTGGTTGATAGGGGCAGCCTTGGGGTTACTACTGAGGCCTGAAGTATCCCTTTGATATAATGGGTGAGAAAGGGGAAGAAGGGTGCACAGGCCTGACTCACTCCAATTTTCCTTGCTTTTATTGGAGATGGTTATGGCTGAATCTCAGCTTCCAGAGGATCTGTAGGATTTGAAGACTTACCTGTGCTAACAGCAGTGGGGGCTGGAGTGGAAAGGTCAATTTATATCCTTACAAATAAATAATTATAATTAATGAATAATAATACCATGCCATAAAACTCTTAGCATTTCTTTGGACATCATCAGTTATGCTGATGCCCCAACAGTAAACAGAAGAAATGCTGTCTCCTACAGCACAAGAAATGCAACAGAATGCAATGATCAGCAAATGTTGGAACAAATTGTTAGTGAATGAAATTGTATTTTCTAATTCTAAAAGAAAAAATAAAGAAGGAAAAACCCTAATGTAATATACCTCATTATTTATCTTTTATAAAAACACATTTTCAGCAGAAAGGCACACACAACAGATCCTGTAATAAGGGTCATGTAATTTCTTCCACTCCATTCATACAGCAATAATTGGACAGGATTCTGTTTAAACCATTTAGTATCCTCCCATCTACTGCTGCATGTTTCATTATACTGTACATAAAGCATAATTCTGATTACTGATTCAGAGGTTAAAATACTGCAAATCTCCTTTTTGTTCCCATACTTCAAACTACCTGTTTTCATTACAAAAAATATATAAAAATAAATAAAAATTCCAGATTGTGAAACCCAAAAACTCACTAATGATTTTAAGCACTGCAAATGCCAATTCAATTTTACTACTATTATGAATCAATTTCCAGTATTTAAGATACATCCTTGTGTGCAAGACACTGCCACTCTATCAAGCACACTATTACTGACAAATTGCTTACTTTCTCATTTTAGCAAATAATTATAAAATAAATGAATTGGAATATAGATATTGTACTTACATTTCTGAATATAGAGCAATATAAACAAGATATTGTCAGTATGAAATTTTAATGTGTACTGACTTCACTAGTGCTTTTTATGTAGACTGTTGTAAAAACTGGCAAATATCTAGATGAGTTGAGTACCCTCTGGAAGACCTCCGTGCACCCCCAGGGATATGCCTACCCCTGGTTGAGAACCACTGCCATAGAATACCCAGTTGCAAAATGTCCTGAGGGCATCCAACTGGTTAAATACGAATGTTTTGCTCATGATCTACACAGGTTCCTAACGTTCCTTTTTGAACAACGTTTATATTCTATTTTACTAAAGCCATTTCTCCATCTCAGCAATGGTAAAATTCCGTTACAACTGCTGTTTAATCTGACCACAATGGGCAAAGTTACACATACCATGCAGCTAGACTAGAGCTCTCCTTACATCACTGTGGTAGTCAACTCTGCAGCTTTCAAATCACGTATGGCACTGTTTTCTTCTTAGTTCAGCTGTACAGACAAAACTATTTGGTCATTATTAAGATTAAATTTTTGCATATCTGAAAACTCTGCTGGGGATTTAGAAAATGTATTTGTATTCAAACTTTCAGCTCTACAGTATCTGTATTCATGGATATACATATTATATACAAAAAGATCATCTAATGATCATCTCTAGAGAAAGCATGTGATAAATGACAGCTTAGGTGTACTCCATATAAATGCAGAGTTAGAGTTACTCCAATGTTGTTGCAATACTCCCCCTAACCCGGGTGGATAAAAATCAATGATTTTTTTTTTGTAAAAAAAAAAAATCAGGTTTTTTTGATAAAATGCTTTTTGAGGAAAAACCTATCTAAAGATAGTTTTAATTAAGAAACATTATAGCTCAAAGATATCTCATCATGGAATAGGGATTATAAATTCTAATTCTATAGTATGAGACAATATATTCATGTAATGGTTAAGAAAAGTTTTGTAAATGAATTCCAATAGTTCAGGGATTAGGGACCCAATCTAATGGGGTTCCACAGGCTTCTGTATAGATTATTTAGGTTAATCTTTCTATCTACTCAATGGGACTCAGTGCTCAGTCTAGAAGATACCATCAGAGATGCTCTGTTTTGCAGTTCTCAAACTGTGGATTTGTGTCTCCAGAGGTAACATGCTTGTTAACAGCAAAAATGTTTGTAAATAAATAAATAATATATAGAGGTGAGAAATAACATACCTCAACTCTATTGTCCCTCTGCAAATTTGTGTACACTGAGTCAATCCCTTACCTCTCTCTAGAAGTTCAAAGTTTCAAAAAGTTCAATGAATAGAAGATTGTTGGAGGCAGAATAGATCTGGACAAGGAGAAGAAGTCTGGAGATAAATGCAAGAAGCAAGGGACATATGCTTGTTTTGTTAAAATATGTTTGCTGTTGAAGAAAAAATCCAGAATACTTGACGTTGTTGTTTTAGTTAAATAAAACAATTTAAATGTCTGTCTGGTGATGTTCTCCTCCTAATACAGCATGGAAAGAAAATCCTCCAAATATTAATGATTAACCCTGTTGTTTTGGAGATAGTTCACCTCCCAATGACTTCATAAATATCTGCTTCAATTACCTTTGGTAAATGAAATAACCAATCAATCATTCATTTTCTGATATAGCTGTAAAACTAATCTGAAAAGTTTTCAAAATAAATCACTGTTTAAAAACGTATAGTGTGTACCTTCTAAAAATGAAACCTACATCTATCTCTTGAGTTGTGAAGAATATGTATTAAGGTTATAACAACCAACAGGAATGCACTTTTATGTAGAAAACCATGATTAAATCGAGTCTTCCTGACTAGTGATTTAAATCATGATTTAAATCCATTTGATTTAAATCAAATCCACCCTGCCCCCAATCCCTACTGAGGGCCAGAAATCTGTTCAGGTGTCGCTGAATGTCAACATTGTTTAAAGTAAGAATAGGGGGGAAGAGAATGGTGAGGAAAACTAAAAAGATTTTGGAAGAACAGCTTAAATACTGGAACACCAATCTATATAGATGCTTATTCCCAACCACTGCGGTATCTTAGTGCCTCATGTAATTATTAATGTGAGCACACGAGGTTCTCTTTTTTGCTCTCTCTATTTCAGTCAGCAAGATATTTTTGCATGCAGTGTTATTGTGGGAAAAGTCAGGTCACAGAAATTCCCTTTTCCATGTACAACTGGCCAAGAGACTGTGCCCCCCATTCTGCTGGATTCTGACTTTGCCACAGTGACCACAAATTAATTGTAATTCTCTGTGACTAGTAAAGAAACAGAAACCCTATAGGAATTCCATTGGTTCATAATGAATCTGTCTGTCTAATACTACAGATTGCCAAGAACATGTCACCACATAGCTCCACTCTCTTCACTGGCTCTCTATCAAACACAGTGTCAAGCTCAAGTTAACAGTTATCTTCAAAGCCCTCAATAGGACAGCCCAAGCTACCTGATCCAGAACTATGGAGCTAATTTCCAGAACAGGTTGGAAAGACCACAAATCTCACTGCTTTCAAAACAAAATGTAAAACCCACTTTTTGTACCCAGGTCTACTGAGTAACCAGAAACAGTGAGAAATACAGCGGAACTCCAAGGCTGTGGCCAACTTTATGATCTGAGGGTGGACACATTCAATGCATGATGGTGTTACAGAGGCAATACATTCTTCAAGGGGATGGATGGCTTGATGACTACTTATTCTGCTCATTCCCACTGAAGCCCCTGGCATTGGCCACTGTCAGAAGACAGAATACTGGGCTAGATGTACCTTTGGTCTTACCCAATATGGCCGTTCTTATGTTCAGAGTTCCCCCACTCCCCAACCAGCATCACCCCTGTGTTTCTAGAGTGCAGCTGCTAAATCCACATGTGGCAAATCTGGACTCAAACCCCGTCAATGGGTAAAAGTGTCACTGTCTCCATCTCTCTTATGAGATTTCCACCAATCTTTTTTCAGGAGTTTGATGCTTCTAGTAACATATCATGAGTAATGTATTCCCTTTACATTTGTAGGTCATAACACAGGTTTGTACTCTGTGCGTATTTTTAGTATTATATTACGCAGGCTAATGGTCACAGGCTCACATGAGCCAGTGGAGCCCTCAGAAAGTGAGCTTGCTTAGATTTACAGCAGTCATATTAACATTCAGCTCACGCAGGCTTACCTGGGCCTTACATTCCACAAAGTCTTTTATTTACTCACACAAAAAGGTACAGTCAGTTAGGCCCTGATCCCACCAGGCTTCTTAGGCCCCAGCTTCAACCAGAACTGGCCCCTGGAAGAAGCAGACAGCCCTTTTTTACCTTGCCTGCTGGGCCTGGATTGGCTTCTGCCTGCTCCTAGCCCTTCTAGCCACTGTAGGACTGATTCTCATTGGTTCCACCTGAAGCTGATCCTGTGTGACCTTTCTATGCAGCTCCTGGAGGTCTAAACTCACTGCTCTTTCTCCCCAAAAGAGGTGTACCCTGACAGTGGAGCTTCCAGCAGGGGGCAAACAAACACCTGGTACACCTTTTTACAGTAGCAAATTGTAGGTATGGGGGAGTTTATAGAAATCTTTATGATTATCCATCAGTTCTAGCTCACTGGATTAGTAAATCTTTATTGAATTATTTCTCTCTCCTCATGTAATTTTTCTCTAGGATTTCAGTTAGTTAACTGATGGAACATCTAGCAGGAGACAACAGTTTCCCCGCACTTCTGCCTCCTGTCCCTAACCTACACGTGAGGGATTTCTCTTTACCCATCTCAAAAATGATAAAAACTAATAAAATATGCTTTAAGAATCTTATGGGGCAGGAGTAAAGGGTTAAAAACTTTGGGTGAAATTCTGGCTCCACTGAAGTCAATGGGAATTTTGCCATTGATATCAATGGGTCAGGATTTCCTCTTTTATGTGGCTATATTGTACCCTTAATCTTTAAGTAAAATTCCCCTTGGCATCAATGGGAGTTCCATTAATGGAATTAGGATAGATATTCAGTTAGCTAGAGTGGTTGACCTTGTTATTATTTATTATTTGTATTACTGTAGTGCCTAGGAGCCCAGTGATGGACCATAGTGCCTAGGACCCCACTGTGCTACTTTGCTGTCTATACTTGCACAGACAGTGTACGTCTTCTCTCTTTTGTGGATGAGAAGGAACTATTCTAAAAGAGAACTTCAACAACCTCTCCATACATTTAGATGGAAAAGGACAAACATTATTCATTTTGAAAGAAAGTGTTCTGAACAAACTGCAGGAGACAATTTTCAGAAACTCAGCATACCTGAAATTTAATATTGTGAAAAGTTCATATGTTTGTCTCCTCTTAGGCTGAAAACCCTTAGTATCCTATACATGTTTGGCTTATTCCCTTTTTGTTATGTGCAGTGATACACGTCCCCTTCTTTTGCATATTAAAAGCATGTGCATTGATACAGTAAGAAACAGGTCATTTACAGAGCTGATTAGCCTTAACTGGAGTCATATGGCTAAAGTAAAAACAAAGAGGAGTCCTTGTGGCACCTTAGAGACTAACAAATTTATTTGGGCATAAAATTTCGTGGGGTTATGCCCAAATAAATTTGTTAGTCTCTAAGGTGCTACAAGGACTCCTCGTTGTTTTTGCTGATATAGACTAACACAGTTACCACTCTGAAACATGGCTAAACTAGTGACTACTGTGTTAAATCTTTGTGACTTTAGATCACTCTTTCATAACGGTGACAATTAGACATTGATGCCCTCAGAACCAGTTCTAATGAGAATTATACTGATATAGTGTGGACCATCAACTTGAGAACACAACATATTTAAAAGTATATTTTATTAGTCCCAAAATTCCAAAAGTGGAGGTTTTTAAATTAAGATTAGATATTGTCAAAGGAGTAATTATATGCATCTTCTCATGTATACATATACCTATCTTGTCCAATTTCTTTTTTAAAAATCCAGAGAAGAAACTCAGTGTCATTTCTTCTTCAAAGTAGTTAGAGCCCAGTCACAAAATCATAGAAATGTAGGACTGGAAGGGACTTCAGTAGGTCATCTAGTCCAATCCCCAACACTGAGGCAGAACTAATTATCATCTATACTATCCCTGACAGGTGTTTGTCTAATTTATCCTTAAAATCATCCAATGACGGTAATTTGTTCGAATACTTAACTACCCTTACAGTTAGGAAATTTTCCCTAATGTCTAATCTAAATCTCTCTTGATGCAATTTAAGCCTGCCTTCAGTGGTTACAGAAAACAATTTATCACCTTCCTCTTTATAACAACCTTTTATGTACTTGAAGACTGTTATGTCTCCCCTCAGTCTTCTCTTCCATAGTATAAACAAAACAAATTTTTTCAATCTTTCCTCAGAGGTCATGTTCTCTAGACCTTTAATCATTTTGTTGCTCTCCTTTGGCCTTTCTTCAATTTGTCCACATCTTTCCTAAAGTGCGTTGCACAGAACTGGACACAATACTCCCACTGAAGCCTTATCTTCTGCTGAGTAGAGCAGAAGAATTACTTTTCATGTTGTGCTTACAACACTTCTGCTAATACATCCCAGAATGATATTTGGATTTTTTGCAACAGTGTTAAAATGTTGACTCATATTAGTCCAGATAATTTATGTTATATTGTGAAAAAAATATGTAATTGTTCTTTAAATCTACCAGTTTGGCAGTCATAATGGTATGAAATAAGTGTGAGCACTACTTTTTATGGAAATACTCTTATGCAATCCATAAACATTTATTTCTCCCTGAAGACCAAGTACAATAGGCGCTGAAAGCATTTTTAAAAATCATGAGACAGAGGGAAACATAAAAAACAAACCAAAACCCACAGAAAGTCCTAAAATCTGGGGCAAGGCAACCTCAGAGGCATAGTGCCTTGGGAACAGGAGAAATGGGAGGAAAGACACGGACAAAAACAATAATCACATATTTCCACACAAAAATGCTCAAAACAGAACCAAGCATCAATCTTATATTTTCTGATACACTTTTGCAAGAATCTAAATTAATCATAGACACTCCCACTCTCACACACCACTTTTTTGGACACAACTTTTAGCTGTCAAAAGTGTGCCAGAATATAGTCCAGTTTAGTCAGATGTGCTACTGAAGACAAGCAACATGATATAATAGCTAGCTCTGAACCACATACAATTTTTGGGCCTAACCTCTTATAGGGGACTCTGCCTGAAGTCAGTGGGATGTTATTCTCCTGTGAATAACAGGAATAATTAATCTAATACTTGGATATATAGCTGTAGTCATCTTAGATTTATGTAACATACTTTGAGACTGAGCGAAACAGAAGGCATGATCCTGCTCACAAAATTGCCATTATTGCATTTTGGCTACAAGTTAATCATTTCAGTGTCAGATGATATTGGTGACATCAGTCTATAATCACACAGAGAGAAATTTTCTTGAAGTCTTAATACATCATGCTGAAACTTATTTTACTTTTCCACTCTTATCACTGAATTATAGTTTAAAAGTTAAAACAATTCTTTGCTCTGGCAGCCCTCACAATATATTGGATTATACTTTTTGTTACACATAGGTAACACTAGTGCCCCTCCCAGCTACAAGATCCATCATGAAAGCTTCCTCTCTATCCAAGTATTGTCTAGTATATTGATTTAAATCAACTGAGGATTTGTTCCCAAAATACTTACATAATACTGCAGTCAGAGAAAAGAGGAGGAAGTGGAGCACAGGATCTGTGGGTATATTATATGCTTTCCTCATGAATGCTGGGTTCCATGTAGTTTGTGCCCAACCTCTCTGCAAGACTGAACTTCCCCTATTTAGAAGAACATTCAGTACATAATGGGTGAATCTCCCCAGGCTAGTATTCTGAATCCTTTCCCTCCTGCAGGCTTTAGTGAAAGGAAATATGATTGTAGACTAATATTTTTTTAAAATCTCAAGCCCAAATCATGTATTTCTCACTTGATGCACTTTCCTTCCTTTAATAATTTAACATCCTCCCGCTAAATAATATGATCAGTGGGTTGCACCTGTTATCCCAATGACTAGATAGCAACCTGTCACCTCCCTCTCAAATTGCTAGTGGCTAAGCTATGAAAAGCTTATTCTCAAATGATTTATTTATAATTATCGGAAGCACAATGCACTTTCTTCTTCTGCTGCTGTCCTATGGATGTAGGGAATATGACAAAGATAAATCAACCAACTTCATTCAAGTGGTTTCATTGGGAATTGAGGGCATGCTGCAGTATTTTGCAGAAGGTCTTCATCCTCTCATGCTCTCTAATATTTACTGCACTGAAAACTTTTCCTTAAATGCTCTAAATTTTTACACTACAGAAATGTCTTATAGACTTTAAGACCAGAAGGGACCATCATGATCATCTCGTCTGGCCTCCTGCACGTTGCAGGCCACAGAATCTCGCTCACCCTCTCCTGTAATAGACTTACAACCTCTGGCTGAGTTACTGAAGACATGAAATTATGATTTAAAGACTTCAAGTTACAGAGAATTTATCATTTACACTTGTTTAAATCTACAATTGACCCATGCCCCTTGTTGCACAGGAAGGTAAAAAACCTCCAGAGTCTCTGCCAATCTGCCCTGGGGGAAAATTCCTTCCCAACCCCAAATATGGCTGTCAGCTGGACCCTGAGCATTTCAGAGGACACCTGGGAAAGAATTCTCTGTCATAATTCAGAGCCCGTCCCATCACCAGCCGTTGGGGATATCTGCTACTAACAGTTGCAGATATACATGTCATTGCAGGCAGTTTCATCATACTATCCCTGCCATGAACTTAGCAAGCTGTTTTGAAGACAGTTAGGTTTTTTGCACTCACTGCTCTCCTTGGAAGGCTGTTGTAGAATTTCACTCCTCTGATGGTTAGAAACCTTCGTCTAATTTCAAGCCTAAACTTGTTGATGGCTAGTTTATATCCATTTGTTCTTGTCATTTTATTTCAAATTTTGCTGTTGTGGTGGTAAAATCAGGGGGTTTCAGAGTGCCAAATGCAGGTCCAGTGTGCTGCAGAATATATAGGACCTCAACCATACTAAATAAAGAATCGTAGACAAAAAGTGCTCACCATATTGATTTGTAACTTTGCTATGGGGATATAGACCAAGACTGACTATTATCCAAAGGACAGGGTCTGAAGTCTTCTTTATTACAGTATCCGCATTATAGCATTGCAGCAAGGATGGGATAAGCGTAATTGGGCCAGATCCTCAGGTGGCATAAATGGGAAGCTGATTTACACCGGATGAGGCTCTGGACACACATGTATGGAGAATTGCACAGGTTCATGTCCCAGAGCCCTCACTCCCATCGCCAAGACAAAATAATAAAGAAAAATGCAGAGTTTATATACAGCAGATTAAGAATTTGTTTCCTCTACATTACATTTGAATGTAATCAATCTCCATTTCAACAAGTTGTTGAATACTCTTGCACTATAACCTTGTACAATAGAGAAAAAAAAGTTACTTCTCAGAGATTTCCAAGAGGAAGGGTGGTGACCTAAAAAGTAGTAAAGGAAACTTACTCACATGACAATTTCAATATCCCTGCTAAAAACAGCTCCTTGGAATTACACGAGTCTCTTCCTCTTTATGCTCAAACAATTGGAAAATTACAGATAGTGTTATATTTTTAACCTAACAGATTACAGAGAAAAAAAGAATGGAAACACAAAATAAGGATTTCTGAGTAATGGAATCCAACTAATTATTTCTGTAACTTCTCCTGTGGTTGTGTTAGGGTTTGTCTACCCAGGAGAAAGTTACATCAGTTGAACTACAGGTGTAATTTTAAACAGGTGGCTCCAGCTATGCACCCCTGGGTTCCAGCACCCAGCTTCGTGCTCTGGCTGTGCGGCGGCAGGCACTGGCCCTGGGCACTGACCCACAGCTCCGGCTGTGCGGCAGCAGGCTCCGATCCCTGGCTCCAGCCACACAGTTCCTGTTCCCGGCTCCAGGTTCTGACCATGGGCACTGAGCCTCAGTCCTGGCTGCATGGCAGCAGACACCAGGCTCTGGCTATACGACAGTGCGGCTCATCACCCACCCCCATCGCCCCTGGCCCCTGCTGCCTCCCACAGCCTTATATCCATTCTCCCCCTTCCCCCATCGGCCCTGGACCCCACTGCCTTCCTGGCCTCTCATCCATCCCCCCGCATTGCCCTGGGCTCCTGCTTCCTCCCCCGCCCCACTCCATCCCACCATCGCCTCTGGCTCCTGCTGCCTCCCCTTCAGCCCCCCACATCCACGGCTTACTGGGTCCTGGGGCTTGCTGAGAAAAGTGATATTAAACATGCAAGTACCACTGTTCACAGCAGACTTACTAGCTATCTGTGAACACTGATACTTGCATGTTTGTTAATATCACTTACCACTTTTCATAGCCTCCCAAGTAGCTAAAGTATGCTGTGATATTAACAAATATACAAATATCACTTTTCATAGCAAGCCCCAGGACCCACTAAGCTCTGGATGGGGGAGCCGAAGGGGGAGGCAGCATTATTTTTATTATTGAGTCTGTCAGAAAAACCTACAAATATAAATTACAATGACTTGGATGTGAATCTGTGCATTTTTAATTGTTTTTCCTAAAGTTAATGAAGTATTTTAGAAAAAGTGTCAGTGCGGCCACCAGTGAGAGTTGGTGGCCGCACTCTGAGGCCACCAAAAAAATGTGCTGTGAGAACCCCTGCAAGAGACCATCCTTCCTCTCTGTATTCAGGTATTTAATTTGTTCTAAGTTTTAGAGTTGCCAAACTTAATAGCTGGTGATATTTTCTATTAAATAAGGGACAAACCCTAGTCCCTAAGCACATGCACACTCCTACAGCCCCAGCACAAAGTGGAAATAGTGTAGTTCCACTACACATGAAGAGATGAATGCAATAGTTCTGCAGCCTCTCTGCACCACAGAACCTAGCTCTTCATGTGCCTCCCTTTATGCTAGTATATGGGAAGAGGAGTATGCTGTCCAAGGAAGTTGGTGGATCTCTGACGTCTCAGATACGTAGGTCAAACCCTCCATCTGCATCAAGGATCTCTGCAAACCTAAGGCTGCGGGAGCAGCTATAGAGTTACTCTGCTGTCACTTCACAGATTGGGGAGGATTCCTCATCCTATGTACAGTCAATTTACTCTGGCTTCGTGCAGGATCCAGGGGTTCAGTCTAAGTGAATAATATTGTTTGTATTAATATACTAATCAAGACATAGAAATCTTTCCTTTATGTGAATAGAAATCAAAGCACAACAGAATATAAAGCTCAGGGGAAGAGGCCTAACATTATTCATGCATATCAACACACTAATTAAACATCCTTTAAACTAATGAGACAATGGTACATCTTGTTTGAGCATGAGAAGTACAAGTTGTAATTTTAAAATGAAAGGAAAATAAACAACATGAATCAACTGTCTGTTCCCACATTGAACTAAGAAATAAAGGAATTTGGAAAGGTTAAACTCATCTAATAATGTACAAAATCCCAAGTGAAATGAAATATCGTCCACTGGCAGGAATCATAGCATAAGATGGACCCGTTTCATTCATACAGTGCAAAGGCTCCCATCGTGAACCCTAATGATTATCACAGTTGTGCCTTGTAGGTCATAGTGTAGAAAAAGTGATTCAAGCTTCTACTTGTGATATTGGTATAGATATCAGGCTGTGAGGACCATGTGACTTGGTAATACACTGAACTCACTGATGCCACAATCAGATTTCTACTCATTTAAAATTTTATTTTATTAGAAGCTCCTCTCTTATTTTGTCTTATTTGGTCTTACATAGTCCCTTCATATTCCTCTCAAGAATACTACATGCATACACCAAAGAGGTTCTACTCTGAATTTCTTGTACACTTATTATTCTCACTGAGTTCAATAAGAATTTTTCATTTGCCAGGAATTCAGAGTCAGGCCCTATTACACCAAGTATGATCAAGATACTATTGTTTGTTTTTGGACTGTACTTTGCATACATTGCAAACTTAAAAGACCAAAAACATCCATTCAATCCTGTTCAGATACACAGTATGAAATGTACATTGTATACATACATAGTGGTATAATATATAATAGATTCTATTACATAATTCTGAAAAAGTTTAAGAAAACAGCAAATAATGAAAATATCAAGGAATTTTTTAAATAATTTTTCTGCTTTGAATAATGAAGCAAACTGCATATTCTAGATATCCTACAGCATGAAGAGGATTGGAACAGCTCAAGCATGTGAAAGTTGGTGGTTCAATCTGTGATTTCTCAATCCATGTCACATGTGGAAAGTGTTTGTAATTCAGTGGATTAGAAGACTGAGAAATGACTCTGTTTTTCAAACACCAGTACATTATTCATGAGTTAACCTTTTTTTAACCTATGAAAATCAAAGTTGAACCAGAAATTAGAATTGGAAAAAATATATTCTTTACCTACAGCATTCTTACTATAAAGAGCAGCTCTTGGCAATATACACTCTTCTACACAGGTCATAAACCCTGGTTCTCAGCTCTGTACTGTAATAGTATTCTCTGTAACAATACTTTTAATGTGCTGAATCTGACTGTCAGAGACCAATTAGTATGACTATGACTGTTGCTTTAACTAGCTGTTAAATCCAGGATCTCTTCACAATAATGATTATTGTTACAGAGCACCCTGACTGCCATTTCCTCAAACACCCCCTTAGAGAGATCCCATATCTCACATTATAAATAGAAAGTGAAGGGCCAAAATCTGATTTTAGCTGCACCATCAAATGCCTAAGTAACTCCATAATCTCCACTCACAGGAAATACTCTGAAATTACACAAATGTAACTAAGAGCAGAATTTGGCCTTGTAATGCAGTTGAGGACAGATCTGAAGCAAAACCGTGCACCTACTTAATGCAAAAATAGATGTAGATTTTAATTATAAACAGGAATGTCAAATTATGACAACTTGTTTGGGTGGTTTTTTTTAAAGTAGGGACATTTAAATAGCTTTAACATTAATCGAAAATAAAGGACTTTTCATCCAAATCAAAGAGACTTGGAAGGTCTGTTTAAAAGCCAAACTCCTGTTGGATCCCAACCATAAGCCTGCAAACATAATTAGTAAAAGCTTTGTAACCTCCTGAGCCTGAGGGTGGACTGTGTGTGGCTAAGAAGCTAAGTGATTATTACTACTGTCTAGATTACAGCTCAGATTGAAACTGTGTTTAAACCACATTACATAATAAGAAAGGTTTACTGCTGATAAGAGGCTACATATGAAGAGTTCTATCAATTAATGTTTTTCAAAGTATGTCATTGGAGGAAAATAAATCTTTGCCTTCTGATGTAATGAGCCAAACTTGCCCTTGTTGTAACTCTGCTAACTTCAGTGGAACTACTTCAGGGAAAATTTGGACCAATATTGTTAATTAATACAAAGTCTCCAAAGTGAGAAAGTCATTTAAAGTTACGTATTTTACCAAAGTTTCTTACCTGTTTTCTAACAACCTTGAAAAATATTAAAATCAGCTGTGTTTTAAAAATCTTTTTTTTTCTTTCCCACTATGTTTGTTGTTTGATGTGTACATTTCACTTAAGGAGGCTAATGAAAACAGCTGTGTGCATTGCCTGCCTAGCTATCTATCCATCCTCTATTTCTCTTTCACAGTACTATAATTTCCAAATTGCAAACATGACCTGGAGAATGTCTGAACGTGAACAAAAAATGGCTTCGCTAATGATTTTAAACTATGTATGAAACATTTCTGTCAATATGAGGTTTGGTAAACAAATAGTTATACTTGTTATTATTGTACCAAACCTACGGTAAAAATGGAGAGTATATTACCTATATTTAAACTGACCACCTACCAAAGATACTAGTAGCAACCTTAGGGCAAGGTGGTTTATGCATTTCATTGAGCAGGGCACATTAGGGACTCCATGCTACACACCAACCTGCCAGTTTCTGGGCCACCCCTAATTCCCCCTTTCTAGCGCCAGCTGACTGCTGTCAGTGGGCTGGGATCAATCCCCTAATTATCCTGCTCAGAAAGTCGTGTCCCTCCTGACATCCCAGTCCTTGGCTAGGGGTCACCGCCAGAAGCTCCCAAATTCCAGAGAGTATCAGAGGGGTAGCCGTGTTAGTCTGAATCTGTAAAAAGCAACAGAGGGTCCTGTGGCACCTTAAACTCACTTCTTCAGATGCATCTGAAGAAGTGAGGTTCTTACCCACGAAAGCTTACGCTCCCAATACTTCTGTTAGTCTTTAAGGTGCCACAGGACCCTCTGTTGCTTTGCACGAATTCCAGAGAGGCTCTGCACAGCCTCTAGCCATCAGGCGGCAGTCACGGCTGAGCACCTGAGCTGGTGTGCTTGGGAGATACTGGCAGGGTAATGGCAGCGAGGGGCACTGTACAGACACAGCTGAACCAGGGGGTGGGGAGAGCCGGATGATAGGGAACGAACGGGACAGCAACTGGGGCCTCGCACGGGTCTCTGCACGGAGGGCCCAGGCCGAGGGCAGCTGGAGAGGAGCCCTGCGCCCGGGCACCGCAAGAGCAAAGCTAGCTCAGGCTGCAAAGAACCCAGGCTCCCCCCGTACTGAGCGAAGCGGGGAACCACCCCCCCAGCCGCAGGGCAGGCTGGTACCTTTCGCAGAGACGCCCTCAAGGCGTAATGCTCCCGCGAGTACAGCAAGTGGGCTCCTTCCCCGGCGGCTCCAGGGGCGCGGCTCGAGCTGGCCGCCCGCAGCGGGGACCGAGCGGGGCTGGACAGCCCAGAGCTCCACTTGCCCCACTTCCCGCGCGCCAGCAGGCCGGGCCAGCACCGAGCCATGGCGGGGACTGCAGGGAACAACACACATGCGCAGCAGCCTCCCAATGCCTGCAGCCGGGACCGCGGCCTGGGGTAGGCGAGGGCGCTGCCTGGAGTCACCGGCGCTGCACCTGCTCGGCGCGTTCCTCGCCGGGCTTAGCGGGCGAGGCGCATTTGGTGCCGCGTCAGCTGTCCAGTAGCTCGCAGGCTGCAGCCCTTAGCAAACACAGGCGGATGCAGGGTTTACACTGCTGGGAAAGGCGCTGCAAACAGAACCCTCCCTGGCCGCCTGACTGTTGGGGACACAGCCTGCTGCTCCATTCGTTTTAATTTGCGGGTGAACAATTGTTCTCTACCTTTTTCCAGGTTAGTTCCATGAGACTTTTAAACTACCCAATTGTCCCGCCTTCACGTGGCCCCGAAGTAGTTCTTGCCTTGGGGGCTGGGTGGTTCAGGGTGTGCCACAAGCATCATGCAACGAAAATGCAAACGTTTGACCACATTCTTTGCATATCTTTTTCTAAAGGAACACTAAAACGTTGGTACAAGCAAGAGTTTTTATTAAAACGAACTAGTAAATGCAAGAGTCAAGAAACCACATGCTAAACAGACACTACACGCAAATGCCCATTAGTACATTAAGCAAGTATCTGTCCCCTCTGGGGAACAATATTTAGAAGACAAAGTATTATCAAGTAATGAGATATAATTAGATCATATAAAATGATAAAGAGATAAACAGGATTCTCATTCAAGGTTGTTTTTAATCCATTGACAGTACTCGTTCAACAAGGACCCATGGAACTGAGGACAAATAGTTATCCACTAAAGGTACAATAACGTATGTTCCAATTGCAGACTTCTTTCATGCAATGACACAGCCTCCTTTCTCTTTAAAGGGATTCCGGTCTTCAGGAATACCCTTGACCAAAGGATCCTCTCCAGATCTTTCTTCAATGTAGTTCTTTATATCTTCAGAACATTTGGACACCTTAAATAAAAGAAGAAATAAGGTTCTGCTTTATACATAGCAATCACATTTCGCATTAGAATAAAAAGACAACGTTCACTTCATAACATTCTTTTGCTCTTTCTTATATTTACATTATACTTAAAAGGACCAGATGCTGCCAGTGCTCCACATGTGATCACTGAGCACCTCCAAAAATCAGGCCCTAAATTTAAAACAAAAAAATACTTGTTATAATAATCTCTAACATTACTAAATTTGAAAGTATGTTAAAAGTCAAGTTTCTTTTCTTTTTATTCCTCCTACAGTTTTGTAAAATGTATTTTTTTTCTTCTGAACCAGTCAATAAATGATTTATTTGGTGAGCTGTTTGTTCCCCTCCCAAGTATGTGTTTCATATTTACTGGTAAAAGAAGTAAAGGTCATATTTTTCAAAAGTGCCTAGTAATTCTGGATGCATCAATACTTTGGTGTCCAACTTGAGACACCTTTTAGGAGCCTCCTTTTCAGAAAATACTGAGCATTCTCCTTCTGAAAATCAGGCTTTTAAAAGTATCTCAAGTTGCACTCAAAAATCAATAGTTACCTTTGAAACGGTTGGCTAAGATATATTTTTTTTTAAATCTGCAAGCAACAGCTCAGAAGTGTGCCCAGGATGTTTAATGTTGCATCACACATCCACATAAGCTTCTGTGTGAAAACATATCATAGTACGGATGATATTCAGCCTAGTCCTGCAGTTACTGCACATAAAAATCCTCCACTGATTTAAAAATAAAAAACTAAAAATTAATAATGTAATTAAATTAGGATCACACAAAACTCACATTGATTTCAATGGTATTCATATGCAACTGCTGCAGAATCAGCAGAATTTGAACCCAAAGTCAATGTAACATTACACATTTTTCCAAACAAATGCTTCAGTACCCTTTTTTCTATTATAACAAAAGCCAACAGTCAAGGTGTAGTCCTACGATAACAAGCATGTTGAATGGAAGAAAAAAATTCAACAAGGAAACACATTTCACTTATCGGTTACAAAGGCTTATTATAAACAGCAGTTAGTATAACATCCTAAAAATTATGAAAAACACATTGTCATAGTCCTTTCAAGCATACAGTGGTCTTCCAGTAGACGCTTGTTTGCAGCAACACTTTGTAAGAGCAACCTCCCCTTACGAGCAACATTTCCCCTGAGAACACTTTCCCCACTGAATTGTCGACACTCCCCATAACAGCAACAGCTGCTTAGGAGCAACATAACAAAAGAGCACTGTATGTTCCTACTCATGAGCATCTACTATAATATTCTGTGTGATATTTTGTGACAAATTCATAGCAAAGTAACATCTACTATAATGGGACTATAGTCTCCCTTCCAATTTAGAGAACTACAGAAGGGGGAAAACTCCTAGAGCAGTGGTTCTCAACCAGGAGTCCAGGGCCCCCTGGAGGGGCCACAAACAAGCTTCAGGGGGTCTGCAAAGTAGGGCCAGCATTAGACTTACTGGGGCCCAGGGCAGAAAGCCTAAAACCCACCACATTGGGCTGAAGCCCAGGGCCCTGAGTCCCAAACCCCGCAACCTGGGGCTGAAGCTTAAACCTGAGCAATGTAGCTTTGCAGGGCCCCTGTGGCATAAGAACGGCCCTACTGGGTCAGATCAAAGGTCCATCTAGCCCAGTATCCTATCTTCCAACAGTGGCCAATGCCACGTGACCCAGAGGGAATGAACAGGACAGGTAATCATCAAGTGATCCATCCCTGTTGCCCATTCCCAGTTTCTGACAAACAGAGGCTAGGGACACCATCCCTGTCCATCCTGGCTAATAGCCATTAATGGACCTATCCTCCATGAATTTATCTAATTCATTTTTGAACCCTGTTATAGTCTTGGCCTTCACAACATCCTCTGGCAAAGAGTTCCATAGGTTGACTGTGTGTTGTGTGAAGAAATACTTCCTTTTGTTTGTTTTAAACCTGCTGCCCATTAATTTCATTTGGTGACCCCCAGTTCTTGTGTTAGGAGAAGGAGTAAATAACACTTCCTTATTTACTTGCTCCACCCCACTCATGATTTTATAGACCCATATCATATTCCCCTTTAGTTGTCTCTTTTCCAAGCTGAAAAGTGGCAGTCTTATTAATCTCTCCTCATACGGAAGCTGTTCCATACCCCTAATCATTAATCCTAATCAATTGCCCTGCTTGCTACCCCGTAATGCGGGCCCTGACTTTTATATGCAGCAGAAAACCAGTTATTGTGTCTCAGATGGGCCATGGAATTTTTATAGCGGGGGGAGGGGAGAAAGAGAAGGCCTCAGAAAGAAAAAGGTTGAGAACCCCTGTCCTAGAGAAATGTCTATGTTCTGTGCTCTCCCAAGGAAGAGCGATTTGAAACCCTACAGAAAAGGCCAGGGGTTCAGTCTCCAGACCCTATGGGCAAATCCCATAGATTCTGGAGATCCCCTTTGTTTATGCATCCCTCTGATTTCCTCTTCCCTGGAGCAACATGGTTTCACCTACAGAAGCAACAACTTGTCCCTGATACCTTAGATATCTGGAACGTTTGAGGACTGCATTCTGAATAGAGTTGCTTCTTCCCAGCATTCCCCTCCGATTTCCAAGAGAGCCCTGCAGAGGCACAGTTAAGAGGAGTCTCCAGGAAAGGACTTCTATTGTTTCTGGGAAGGGAAAAACTTGACACACTGGCTATTCTTCCCATTTTTAGTGGATTTGGGCACTTCCTCTGCCTCATTTATTGTGTTTTGTTCAACCAAACAAAATTAAACCTACCAAAATAAGACACATGCTTCTCTCCCCAAAGGAAAGAGGATGAGGAAACAAGCAACAAATGGTAGGCACATAGTCACTACAGGAAGATGTTCAGCTACTATGATGATGAATGTGGTATAAGAACTTATATATAATAGAAATAGAAGTAGAATAGTCATTACAACAGAATCAGTACATCTGGCCTACTTACAATAGAGAGATTCTAATGGACATAGGTGCTGGAAGTAGGGATGCTAGGGGTGCCACACCTCTGGCTTGAAGTGGTTTCCATCATATACGGGGTTTACAGTTTGGTTTGATGGCTCTCAGCACCCCCACTATACAAACTCTCCCAGCACCCCTCCTACTAGATTATGAAAAGTTAAGTCTTAGGCCATTAAGTGTATCGACTAAGATCTAATTACCCATAACCTATGACTAAGTCACAGTAGGGAGAAACATAGGCCTATGGTTAATAACTTGGATCCCATCCTGCAAAATCTTATGCACATACTTAGCTTTACTACCATGAGCAGATCCATTGATTTCAGTTGGGACTATTCATGGTGGTAAAGCATGTGTGAAAGCGCTTGCAGGATTGGGGGCTTATTTTGTTTGGATCTTGAAGAGGAGGATCCTTTTTGCTTATGAGAAACATTTCTCTTGAGTATGAATCTGTATATTTTTATTCACCAAGGGAGATTATTTTAAAGGAAATTTCCTCACTACATCGTGTCAAAATGATGAAGAGGGTTTTTTGCATTTGGTTGAAATCAAAGGGACTTTGATAGGCATATTTGCTTTTGTCCATGAGAGGAATAGGGGATGTGGTTCTGTATGTGCACAAAATTCTCATATCAAATGGTGATTTATGCACATGGATAATGGGAAACGTAATTGACAGGAAATAAAAGACTGGTAAGTATTACAATGCAACCTAACAAGGTACATCCATACAGGTGAGGGACACTCTCTCTGCTGACATTATGGAGATTCCCAACTATGTCTTCTCCTAAATTTCTCAGACTCATCTTATTTACAATAATGTCTTTTCTTTTTAAACGCATTAGATTATGTGCATCCTATGGAGTGTTTTTTAGTCACTGCAATGTTTTTGAGGCAAGAATCAGATGTTAATATGCATTTATACACATTGCAAGGGGCTCTGGATCCCATTGGAGCATCTTGGTTCTCTTGTAATCTAAATAACTATAATCAATCTAAAAAAAAAATCACTGACATCTATTTCATGGACTAAAATACACCTCTGACATCAATATTTTGTTTCTAAGCAAAGTCCCTGAACCTGCAGGCTAAGCATCTGTAACTTTATTCAAATGGATAGTCCCATTGACGTCATGTGAGTAAAGTTATACAGCTGCTTAAGTAGATACAGGATCAAGGATTAAATTCAGGGCCCCATCCTGCTCCCACTGAAGTAAACAGGAGTTTTGTCAATTACTCCAGTGGGAACAGGAGCAGATGCAAAAATCTATGGATCAAGAATTTTCATCTACAGAAAATGTGCACTGTAAAATACATCTCAGGTTGTTGACTGCATACTACTTCACAAGGTGAATCACCAGAAACAACAACAAAACACCTTTGACTTTTGAATCGGTCCTTATGGGCCACGGTTCTACAACAACTGTTCTCCTTCTGTGGACCACTTCACAATAGGGAGAGACTTTGGGGAATTCCTCCTAGGCTTCCAGGCCATTCTGTGTCTGGCCTGGAAGCCCTGCAAAGCACCAGAAAGAACTCTGGAGACCAGAGTCTGAGAACCACTCGCTTGTACAGTTTTGTTTTAACTAACAAGGCTGTTTTGAATGATAGGACTTGGTTTCTAGAAACCAGCAAAATCATTTTGTGTTCTAGACTATCTCCAAAATGTCTATTTCCGTCAAATTCAGTGGGGGAGAAAATCCCATGGTTGAGGTCACATATTCCAATGTTCAGCACACAGTGGATATTGCATCCCACAGTTTGAAAGTCTGAATGGTCCCTTGTCTTTATTTCCTCTTTAGAGAGCAGTTCAGCTGCCCTGTGCCAACTGCACCACACCCAGTCTCGCTGAGCCCTTGGGTTTTAGCAGCAGAGAATACCGAATTTAGCACTAACACCCTATGATTAACTTGTTAATGTGTTTTCCTCTTTTTTCCTACAATTATAGGGACATTTCTCAGGCTGTATCACTCACATTTAACCTCCATATGTCTGGATCCTCCTTCCTATAGTTTTCAGAAGTTTTTAGCTCCGATTTCTGTGACGGAGGGTAGCAGGTACAGTCACCAGAAACTAAACTACGTGGGGAGCGAGAAACTAATCTAAAATTCATTAAAAGTTACTGAGCGTTAAGTATATTCTAAAAACACACAAAGACATCACGGCCCCAATGTCTGTTTCATCTCTTCAATCCCCACCTCCGCCTTTTGCAAGAAGGGAGAGCTCGTGGGGTCTGAAATCCTTTCCCCAGTCTGAGATCGCGCTTCTGCGCCTTTTCTCCCATCAGTGAGCCATTGATAGGCGAAATTAACCACCTCATTTAACCGCGCAGGCATCTATCTGCATGTCTCATTTCACTCCCATAAGGAGGGTCAGCGCTTCAGTGGGGCGTGAAAACCCTTCTCCGCGCTGCGAGAGACACTGCGGCGCTCACCACTGAGAGGTTATTTTAGGCATTGTTGTTGTTGTTACAACCAAAGTGTTACTTTGTTACTTCCAAAGTCCCCCCCTCCTCCTCCAACCCCGGAGACCAGAGAGCTAAAGATCTTGTTCACGCCCCAGCCAGCCCTCAGCTCCAATCTGCCTCCCCGGGGCGATGGGGCTATTTCAGCCGCAGGATCTCCGGGGGCTGGGGAGGGGGCAGCCTGGGGGAACTCACCGGTTGTCTTTCCAACTTCACTTCTTTCCGGAGCTGCTCAACTTCCATTTTCAGTTTATCCTTTTCGCTCAGATCCTCTATATTGATCGCCGGCATTTTCTAGTTGTAAAAAGGGGAGCGAGTTACCCTCTTGGGAGAGATGCCGGGACCCAGCGGTTCACGAAAGAGCCCCCACCCGACCCCCGAGGGCATGACTTACTGTTGTCCCGGGCGAAATTGACCCGATTCTCTGAAGTAGCAATTTCCTCTCCAATAAACTCCCTCATGCACCTTCCCCAGAGTGCCCCAGCTAGCTACTCACACCAGCGACTCCTGGGTTTTAAATCATCAGCATAAGCTTCCTAAACGGATCAAACCCAGCCGTTTGACCCCCACCCTTCCACCCTGACCGAGAGGACGTTTACACTAGACACTGCACACATGGGTACAATAACGCACAACGAGTTACTTTTCCCTCCCCTTCCCTCCATTCAAACCTTCAGTCTCTCCTTTGCTGTATAAATAGGAATCAACTCTTTTATGTAAACTTGGCCGGCCAGTAACAGAGGAGGTGGGGGGGGGTCGGGTATCATTGATTAATCCATTTAAATCCCAGTGTATTTAATCTGGTATTAACACAGAATTAGATACCTAGGCGCAGTATCACCAGCGTAATGCAGAACAAGGCACGGAAGTGAGCAGGGCTGACTGTTCTGGGGAAGAGGATGTGTGTGCTGAAAACTTTCTCCACAAGGAAGAAGCCAGACATATTTAGAACACACATCGTTTGAGAGGAAGCAGATTTGCTACGGAAATGTCCGGCCTTTTTGTGTGCCAGATTCATGGTGGTACCGAATGACAAGGCTGGTGGAGGAAAGTGGGGGCGGTTAAGACAGGCATATAGACTCATATAACAGTGTTGCTGCAAGAGTGATCTGGTTCACAGAGCACAGTCTGGAAAAGGACCACGAAATTCCCCTTGAAATAGTTTCTTCCTTTTGTTAAATTAAAACACTCTGTAAACATTTGGAACTCATGATTCATCTGACTTTATTTTCTCTGTTGGGGATGCGAACAGGAAAGGTTGGGTGGTAAACTCTGCGGGGAGAGCTGTGTGGTGTGATTCCAGTTAACGGAGTGCGATGTTTTGCAATCCCCCCCCCCCCTTCACTGTTTTCTCTCTTGTACTGCCATTCTCCCCCTTCCAAGTAAAGCATTTTGCATAAGCAGCACAATTGCTTCAACAAAAGGCGAGAACACCCGATTCAATGCCTGCCTATTAAAAATATGTTGTCTGGAATGTGGTTGTAGCCCTGTTGGTCCCAAGATATTAGAGTAAGGAGGTGGGCTTTTTAGTAATATATGTTATTGGACCAGCTTCTGCTGGTGAGAGAGACAAGCTTTAGAGCAGAACTCTACTGCAAAGCTTGTCTCTCTCACCAACAGAAGTTCCTTCAGTAAAAGATATTACATCACCCATCTAGTCTCATTAAAAACACAACTTTACCACTGTAGCAAGCCACAACAAGCATAGGACAGAAGCATCCCACAGCTTCCTTGTCTAATATATGTGCAGCTCCTTTGCCAGGTGTGGAAGAGGTTGGGAGCAGCAGTGGGACAAGCTGCTGATTGAAGGCATGGGATTGCAGTACTTAAAACAATCTGGGTTCCTGTTCTGAATGTAGCTCAGCCAACCCAGCCCAGCCCTGTGCCAATCAGGATCATGTCTGGAGATATGAGTGTGGCATGTGTGGATACACAGATAAGTAACACAGACTATAACATGGCCCTGTCTAGTTGCCATAGGTGCTGGATTCAATATAGGAAGGTGTGATGGGGTACACAAACCCCACATTGGGCAACAAGGGGTAAAGGAATGGCTCTGGGCTCAACCAGCCCCTGCCCTCACACCTGCAGGAAATAATAATAATAATATATGGAGATATCCTATCTCCAGAAGGGACCCTGAAAGGTCATTGAGTCTGGCCCCTTGCCTTCACTAGCAGGACCAAGTACTGGTTTTGCCCCAAATGGCTCCCTCAAGAATTGAACTCACAACCCTGGGTTTAGCAGGCTAATGCTCAAACCACTGAGTTAGCCCAACCCTCCTAGAGCTGTGTAGCAAGGTGAACACTGGCTCCAGCCCTGAAGGGGTTGGAAAAGCCCTGCAGAGGGCTGGGGCTGTGGAAGGGAGCAAAACCCCAGCTGATTGGGGAAGTGGCTGCAGCTGGGGCCATGCCCCAACCTGAGCAGCTCAGCCTTATAAGAAGGCCAGGGCAGCCAGAAGCTCAGGAGTCTCACTCTGACTAGGCTGGGGCTGGGAACGGGAACTCACCTGGGGACCTAGAGTGAGGCAGGGGTGGGGAAGCCCTAGGCCAGCAACTCCCCAGACTGCAGGGCCTGGTCTTAGGCCCACATAGGTGTTGGGGTTGCGGAGGGGCAGCCTGAGGGTGGGTAAAAGCAGCTAGTCCAAACCCCTTGTTGCCTGTGATGATTGGCTGATAGACTGCAGTCTGCCCCAGGGCATGGGGGCTAGATGGTGACTGGCAGTAGCCATGACAGAGGTGATGTGGGGATAGGGGGTGGGGAGACCCAGAGAGTCTGAAGTACTGCTGGGGGGGGGGCAGCACCCAAGACAAGGGCACTGGGGTCTGGGAGGGACACAGGGGGCCTATGACAGATGGGACACCTGCCCTGCAGAGGGTGCTCTGGTGACTGGTGAGCTAATTCCTGAGATGACCAGTAAGAGGTGCCGCTGGGTGAGTCTGCACCTGATTACAAGCAGGAGTTAAAAAGTAGGAGGCAGACCAGGGAAGATAGCAGACCTGTGACCTTCAGTGTCATCTGAAGAGAGCTGAAAGAAAGGCAGAATCTCTCCCCATGACAACTGCCAAAGGGTTCCTCCCTTCCCTCAGGGAGGGACGGGAGGAGCTGCTACAGAGAGAGCCTGAGAAGGAAGCATTTCTCCCCTGCAGGTGGACTCTGAGTTTTGTTAATCCCCCTCTACTTTGTTTGGACTACCCCAGCAGGGGATCTGGTCTGCCCCAGGAGAGTGGCCCATGTTGCAGGAGGAGGCAGTTGCCACCCAGGAAGAGAACTAACATGCTATATGTAGCTGCCAGAAGATGCTGTGTAGTGAGTGGACAACCCTCATGCTGCCTAAACCCAGATGGTGACTCAGGAATAGGGTGACTGGATGTCCTGATTTTATAGGGACAGTCCTGATTTTTGGGTCTCTTTCTTATATAGGCTCCTATTCCGCCCCCCCCCCCATCCCCTTCCTGATTTTTCACACTTGCTGTCTGGTCACCCTACCCAGAAACAATTGTAGGAAGGGCAGCCTTAAGTCTCCCTGGCTGTCAGACTACTGATAGTCCTCAAAGAGCCCTGGGTCACAGCCTGGTGGAGTGGGAAGGCTGGAGCTCCCCTACCAACAGCTCCCTGCAGGGCATGGGCCTAAACCCTGACCACTAGGAAATGCTACTCTACCAACCAACTCCTGAGTGAGGACAGTCACAGATGGGAAATTGTCTTCCCTCGTGCCTAACTTTCACCATTTCTTACCCTCACTTTCTGTATCATCTCTTCAGAGTCTACACTCTCTGGGGCATGAACTGTCTCAATGTGTTTGTTCAGTGTCTAACACAATGGATCCTAGATCCTGAGGGACCTCTGGCTACTACTGTAATATAATAATTAATACAGTCAGACAGCCATGTCTCATTCCACTGAATAAGGCTGTATTACTATATCCTTAGGGTTACACATCTGACCATACAAGTGACCACATGGAACAAGGAGAGCTCAGTACTGTGATGTCATGTTTTTCCTTTTGCCTTCTCCCAACCCCTACCAGCTATGCAACTTCTTTCAGCTCTTATTTATTTTTTTTTTTTTTTTTGAAGGCTTCAGTCTTCTGCTTCAACCACTGCAACCTTCCCCTCTCTGGCCTACCTGATTTTTACCTTGTCCACCAACCGTCTCCCCAGAATGTAGCTACTAAAATAAATTCCCTTTCTCACTGTTCATTCCCTTATTTTCACCACTTACCTACCTGTTGCTTTTAGAACCAAATTCCAGCTCCTGGTTTTCACTACTAGGCACTGCCACTGCCCAGCACCACTCCTGCTGCCTGTGTCTCAGTGCTTCTATTTCCTTGTATCACCACTGCCACATTTTGTATCTTACAAAGTTTCTGCTTACCTACCCTAGTATCTACCCTTTAGAGCAGGGGTAGGCAACCTATGGCACACGTGCCGAAGGCAGCACGCAAACTGATTTTCAGTGGCACTTACACTACCTGGGTCCTGGCTACCGGTCTGGGGAGCTCTGCATTTTAATTTAATTTTAAGTGAAGCTTCTTAAACATTTTAAAAACCTTATTTACTTTACACACAACAATAGTGTAGTTATATATTATAGACTTGTAGAAAGAGACCTTCTAAAAATGTTAAAATGTATTACTGGCACGCAAAACCTTAAATTAGAGTGAATAAATGAAGACTTGGCACACCACTTCTGAAAGGTTGCCAATCCCTGCTTTAGAGTCACAGGTAAAAAGCAAATGTGCATTAGGATCACATTGGTAGAGGACTTTCGTAGCATCTTATCTTTATGGGTATGTCAAATGTGACTCCTATTTAGGAAAGCTATGGTTCTTGCCACTCTATCGCCCCAAATGACTCCAATAATGGAGGCAAATCTTACTCACTTTATGCATATGACTAGTTCCATTGAGGTCATAAGAATGGCCAGACAAAAGGTCCATCTAGCCCAGTATCCTGTCTTCTGACAGTGCCAATGCCAGGTTCCCCTAATGGAATGAACAGAACAGGTAATCATCAAGTAATCCATTCCCGGCTTCTGGCAAACAGAGGCTAGGGACTCCATCCTGGCTAATAGCCATTGATGGACTTATCCTCCATGGATTTATCTAGTTCTTTTTTGAACCCTGTTATAGTCTTGGCTTTCACAACATCATCTGGCCAAGAGTTCCACAGGTTGACTGTGTGTTGTGCGAAGAAATACTTCCTTTTGTTTATTTTAAACCTGCTGCCTATTAATTTCACTTGGTGACCCCTAGTTCTTTTGTTATGAGGAGTAAACAACACTTCCTAATTCTCAGTGGAATAACATGAAAAAGCAAGATTTCAGCATCTGCAACTGTGCATGTTATCACATAACACCCTAAGGCAAAGGCCCATTTGTATGGTGATTTTATGAGTGTCTTCTTTCTTATTAAGAACAGGTCTACATTTGAAATCTATTGTCTTGTTGAACTGAAAGCGCAGTTGACTAAATTTTGCACTGCACTGCAAAAATGATAGGTTTAAATTAAACAATGGTTTGTGTGTGTGTGAGATGGTAGAAGTGAGTGCATTCATTCTGCTGTTTGTTTAAAGGATTAGAATTTTTTTCAATTCTAACCAAATATGGTGCATTCTAAAGAACATCAGTCTAGTCACATTTACGTCAGTTGAGACTTTGTTAATATTAGAAAAATGACATTTTGACTTTGCAAGAAATGGAAAAGGTATGTTTGCACTTCAGGGAGACAAGTTTCTTTACATCTGATGCTACTAATAACACTAACTAAAACCCAGGACATCTGTTATTAACTGTCTCAATAACAGGATTACTAAACATGACAGCTGTGTCCTTGTGGTAACAGCTCAGATTGTATTTAGGTAGTTTGGTCTGTGTCACTAAGCCATTCATTTTTTCCTTAGCAATCTGATTATAAATATGTGTTAGCATAGATATAAAATCTAAAGGATATATTGTAAAGAGAGAATGCAGATGGATGATAGAAATACAGGAAAGAAATATAGGGAGAGCGCTCTACAAACAAGGTGGTTTGTGGGTCAATATGAACAACACTGTGAATTTTTTTCTCTTCTTTGCTTTTTCCACTTTCTGGAAAATTTCCTGTATTAGCTTTAGCTTGCATATCCTCCACTGCAGAAAAGTTGATTATTAAAATACATCAAAGGTACCTCTTTATTTGTATATATTTTATTTATGCAGACTGTAGGTGTACATGACATTTTGCAAATAAATAAAAATGACAAGTCCTTCTTGCTCCAAGGATCTAGCCATCTCAGGTAGACACAGTATAGTCAGGATGACAATAAGAAGGAGTGAAGGGGAGGGAGGACAACAGAGGAAGATCAGGGGATAGAGTTATTTTTACCTAAGATTTTATTCTTCTTCTTTCATCCAGACCACATCACACGATCCATTGTCTACAGCCAAGCTCTGAGATACAACTGCATTTGCTCCAATCCCTCGGACAGAGATAGAAATTCTGTAGGTATTTATCAAGCATTTTTAAAACTACAATATCCACCTGGTGAAGTGAAGAAACAGATTGACAGAGCCAGAAGGGTACCCAGAAATCACCTACTACAAAAACCAAAGTAACAGAACACCACTAGCCATCACCTACAGCCTCTCCAGCACATCATCAAGGATCTATAACCTATCCTGAAGGATGATCCCTCACTCTCATAGACCTTGGAAGACAGGCCCCCAACGTGAAACAACTGCACACCACACAACAAAAACACTAAGCCAGGAACCAATCCCTGTAACAAACCCCAGTGCCAACTCTGTCCGCATATCTATTCAAGGGACACCACCATAGGACCTAACTACATCAGCCACACCATCAGGGGCTCATTCACCTGCACATCTACCAATGTGATATATACCATCATGTGCCAGCAATGCCCCTCTGCCATGTACACTGGCCAAACCGGATAGTCTCTATGCTAAAGAATAAATGGACACAAATCTGACATCAGGAATTACAACATTCAAAAACCAGCAGAACACTTCAGTCTCCCCAGTCACTCAATAATAGCCTTAAAAGTGGCAATTGTTCAACAAAAAAACTTCAAAAACAGACTCCAATGTGAAACTGCAGAACTGGAATTAATTTGAAAACTGGACACCATCAAATTAGGCCTGAATAAAGACAGGGAGTGGATGGTCATTACAAAAACTAATTTCCCCCTACTGTTACTCACACCTTCTTGTCAACTGTTTGAAATGGGCCACCCTCATTACCACTACAAAAGTGATTTTTCCTCCCTTGATATTCTACTGTTAATTGAATTGTCTCGTTAGACTGACCCCCCACTTGGTAAGGCAACTCCCATCTTTTCATGTATTATGTGTATATATATCTGCTACTGTATTTTCCACTCCATGTATCTGATGAAGTAGGTTCTAGCCCATGAAAGCTTATGTCCAAATACATTTGTTAGTCTCTAAAGTGCCACAAGGACTCCTCGATCTTTTTTTTTTCCCAGTGGCCTCCTTTGTGTAGTGCATATTTTAAACCAAGTGTGGTCCTCAAACTGACCCCAAGCTACTCTTTTTATAGAGCTTCCAAGCTTGAGAAGTTTATTACCCTTTGACTCCTGCTTTTCAACTAACTTTCTATCTAGCATCCTATTTTATTACTCATTCCATGATTCCTCAGACATTAATTTTTGACGTGCAACTTTGTTGCATGCTTTTTGAAAATCCACTGAAGTTTCTATGTTTGTCAAGAACTCCTTGTTGTTTTTGCTGATACAGCCTAACACCGCTACCACTCTGAAACCTGTCAAATGAAACAATGACTAACACTTAAAGAGGCACCCACTAGCTGAAAAGGAAAGGTAAGAAAGGAGGGGTCAGTATCGTTTGATATGACCGTGATCAGCAGGACAAGTCAGAAACCTTCCTTCTCCCCAGAAGTAGGTTTGATTATTGCATAGCCTGATTTATGATTGATACATACAGGTGACAATGGGGCAATCTTGCCTTACATCATTGCTGAGGAAGTTTAAAGCATTCCTCACTCTCATGACTCCCTGATATGATACTCTTGGCTCACTCGAGCAATTTTTAATGCTTTTCTATTATATTCTCCTCTCCCCCACTTTCCCTCCTAGATGTTCTGCAGGGCCCCCCGGAGTGAGCAAACCGACCTTCCCCGAAGTTACTCTACTGGGAACTGCCCATGACCCGATGGAACCTGGCTGCGGAGCCAGCATGACGCGCTCCCAAGCGGTGTGAATGGGCTATTCGAATCGCCGCCCTTGTAAATAGGCGTGACTCAGGCTGCGCGCCACACCCACGCTCTGCAGCCCCGCGGGAGGAGGTGATCGCGGCGGATATAAGGGACCGGGAGATGGAGCAGGGGAGGACAAGCGTTGGCTCGCTCTCCCGATCGGTTGCCCTGCAGCAGGAGCGTCTCGGCCTTGGTTCCGCGTCTCTATCCCGGGCTTGGCTCCACTGTAGGCAAAGGCAATGAACTCGTCTGCCAGCTTCCGGAGCTGCCTAGCGCTGGGCTCGCTGCTGCTGCTGTTGGAGCAGGTTCTGGGCGCTCCCCAGGCGCTCGCAGGTAACAGCGGAGCTCCCGGCAAGCTGCGGGAGGGGGTTCGGCTCAGCGCGGCTTTCCTGGGTGCATTTAGTCCTTGAACAAACCACTGTGGCTCCCTCCATCCCGGTTTTGTCCGGTGACGCTTCTTCCGCTAACTCCAAGCTCTGTCTCTCCAGTGGGCTGGCTCCCGCCGCCAAGCCCCCCAAGAGTTTTATATTCAGCATGCTGGGGGCTAAGCTCACCCTCCGCTTCCTCCTACCTTGTAAACGTCTCCTAGCGTCTTCCCTCCCCTCTTTCTGCTAAGGCTGAAAGCCGGCCACGTGGAAACTGCCCTGGCCCCTTGCCTCCCTGCCTGGTGACTGACCCCGAAAGCGCTTGTCTCTCTTTACAGCCCCAAACCAAGAGGTCTGCCTGCTGCCCCCAGAGGAAGGTCCCTGCCGGGCTCTCATCCCGAGGTGGTACTACAACAGGTACACTCAGACATGCCAGGAGTTCACTTACGGGGGCTGCGAGGGCAATGCCAACAACTTCCGAAGCTTGGAAAGCTGTGAGAAAAGCTGCTGGATGATCCGGAGTAAGTCCTTTCTCTCTCCCTTTATTCAGACACAGGGGTCCTCACCCCAGAATTGGCTTGGGCATCCTGGGATATCTTGGTTATCCTGTGCTGTTGGTTAATAGTTCGCTGCTCAGGTTTGCATTAAGCGAAACAGACTACTGATCGCTTCTCTTATCCCCCCAGCACATCAGAATAGCTCCTTAGTCCTTCTGATGTGTATGCTTTCTGTAAAGATAAGCTTAGGAGCCTATTCGCTCAGTAAGGTCAGAAAGCTCCATCTTGTTGTTTTTCACTAACATTTCTATGGCTCTCTTGCAGGGTTTCCCTCCTAAAACTTTTACTATGCTCTGCAGCCATGCCTGTGGGTACCCATTACCTAGTCTAAAAGCATCCTTGAACTTCTGGGGAAGGTTGCATTCTATCAACATTTTGCTGCTTCATCAATTGAAGGCGTAGACCCCCAAATTCTATTTTTAAAAAGTATTTCCTTCCAGCTACAATAAAACTTAATAAAAGTTGTAGTTTGCATATAAACCTCTACCCCAATATAACGCTGTCCTCGGGAGCAAAAAAATCTTACTGCGTTCTAGGTGAAACCGCGTTATATCGAACCTGCTTTGATCCGCCAGAGTTCAGAGCCCCGCCCCTCTGGAGTGCTGCTTTACTGTGTTGTATCCGAATTCCTGTTATATCGGGTCATGTTATATTTGGGTACAGGTGTATATGCCTATCACATGAGCCAAAATGATACCCTAGCTAGTAGCTTTCAGGTGTGATGCCTTCACAAATATCCACACCAAGAAATTTCTGGGAGCAGATGAAGGTTTCCTTACTCAGTGGATTTTGCCAACTGTTTTTTCTCCTGGATTTCTCATTTTGCCTGTAACAGTACTGGTAGTACTAGGGTTGATCCTACAACCCTAGCTAGGATAAAACTCCCACTGAATGGAGGCTTCTTAGGGCTTTATTGGCTAAACCAATAAAATCACTCCACTGATGAAAGGACTAAGATGGATTGTATTTGCCTGGCTTCTTTTTGGAGCTCATCATGGTCTATCCCTAATGCATTTAAGATGCTCAGTCTAATGTTGTATTTTAACAATCAATTGTATATCTCTTAAGCATATCAGCAGAACTTAAATAAGTTGAGAAGTATCTTTGCCAGTGGAAAACAAGTGAGAAAAGATGTAATAAAGTTTAGCTTAACTGTGCTTTGATGTTTAAATGCTCTTTATTATAGAAGTACCCAAAATATGCAGGCTGGAGGCTGATCCAGGACCATGTAGAGGTTACCTAAAAAGATATTCCTTCAACCTGAGTTCAATGAAGTGTGAGAAATTTATCTATGGTGGATGCTATGGAAATGATAACAACTTCCAAGATGAAGATTCTTGTATGGACTACTGTTTGCCTCAGAAAAGTAATGATTACTCCAACATTCTACTAAAATAACTTATTTTTTTAATGTGCTATCAATAAAAAAGATGGCGTTTATCAATACAAATGTTGTTTTTCTTTTTACCTATGAAGACACCTTTAAAGTAGGCTTTGCCTCTATCAGACTTTAAACAGTATTTGCTCATTGCTATAATGTGTTTCTGAGCATATCTGTGCATGTCAATTTTGACTACACACTTTCAGGAATCATCAACCTCCACTGCCTGTTACGTAAAGGACAAAACCACCAATGTAAAAATATTGTATTACAACCTGAATCCTGCCCAACAATTATACCAAGACAACCCCTCGACTTCTGAGGGATTGTAGGGGTGTAAATGAGGGCAAAATTTGGTTGTGTGTGCCTGTGTTGCCACAGTTCCGTATAACACAGTGGTTGCTGGGCTTTAGGTGGATAGTGCCTGAAGTTCAGGGACAGAGGGCCGCCTTAAAATTAAAGACCTGAGAGACACGGCCAGGTTATTTGCTTTCAGCACTCATTTGATCTCAGAAGGCAAAGAACTTTTATTGGGAGTTGTGACTCTTTGTTGCCTCATGTTCAAAGGGAAAGATAGTTACTGTAAGCAGGTAACTATATAAGCTTTGTAGCAGAACCTCAAATGTATACCAGATGCATAAAACTATCATTAGATGAATAAGCAGCCATCATAACATGCATCATGACACCTTCATTAGGTTTGGCTCATGGCAGAATTGGCAACACTTTCACGGGTGAAAAGTTTAGTTTCTCTTGCACATTTAAAGAATGGGCAAATATCAACAGTAACAAAGACACAATTCTGATTTAAAAAAAAAAAAAAAACTAATCCGATTCTGAACTTGTATAAAAAATTATTTATTTAGTTGTACTTTTCAAATCATTGAATGGCTTAAGGGCAAAACTATGCCTTCCTTACTCACGAAGTAGTCCTATTGAAGTCATTCCTATATAAATGTGTAAGAAATCAGCAAGTGGCTCCAAATTATTCATATTTATCAGCTACACAGCACTATGTACAATGAACTGCTAAATCTCACATGCAGTGTGATTGTGTGAGGGCTCTTTATATGGTATCTGAGATGAGTATTTGGTTTACTGATGGGGACGTAAGGAGCCTGTCCTACTGAGTCAGTGGTAATTTGGTGCAGTATTGCCCCGAGTTTTGTTTGACATGCAACAAGTCAAATCTACTGAAGATTACAGTGATTTCTTTTTCTTTTAAGCTGGCCCCTCATTATGCTATAGCCCAAAAGATGAAGGATCGTGTTCAGCTTCTGTGACCCGCTATTACTACAACTCAAAGAGTCAATCATGTGAAGAGTTCAGCTATACAGGTTGCGGTGGAAACGCCAATAACTTTGTTAACGAAAAAGATTGTTACAGTATCTGCAAGAAAGGTAAGATTTTTATTTTTACTGTTTAAAACGTACACACTAACTAGCATTTGTACAAAGCTGCTCTTCCTCAGCACACTTTACAATCATTACACCCCCAACAGTTGGGGGTCAGTATTATCACCAGTGTGCAGCTGGTAAAACTGACACAGGGGGCCATAACCTGCTTTCCTTATAAGAATAGTCCCCTAGAAGTCAATGAGACTAATAACTTGAGTAAAGTAAATAGGAGGTGAACCCTAAATGGTTAAATAAGAACAGCCATACTGGGTCAGACCAAAGGTCTATCTAACCCAGTATCCTGCCTTCCAACAGTGGCCAATGCCAAGTGCCCTAGAGGGAATGAACAGAACAGGTAATCATCAAGTGATCCATCCCCTGTTGCACATTTCCCAGCTTCTTGCAAAGGTCACAAAAGGACCCAATATTCACCCTGATTGAAACTTGTAAGAACACTAATGGGTCTCCCCACCATGGACACTTTAACTAGAAAATTGTGTACATATGTGTTATTCCTGGTTTTAATACCATTTTGCTTCATTAATTTTATATGTAAATTTTTCAGAGCTGAAAATAAAGCACCATACTATAGTAGCATTATACTATATGCTGACCCTAAAGTGTTCACCAACCAGAACTTTTCACCAATCAGTTAGGCTATAGCCTGTCAATAGCTGATCATTGATATCAATGGGAAGATCTAAAGATGGATCTAGGGTTTACATGGGTTACTATTTATTTGTTGAAAACATAAGTAAACTCTAAGTTGACTTTTTTTTTTAACTGTTTAGAACACTTAATACCAACAGGACTGTTTATGCAACATGTAGGTTGTGCAGTCAAGGACTCAATATCAGGAAATGTGGGAGGTAATGATCTGATCTTATAAGCATCATGGAGTGAAATTCAAGCCTCATTCTAATCAATGGTAGTTTTGCCACTGACTGCAATGGGGCTAAGATTTCACTCCACAAATAGTGAAGTAAAGATGAAGTCAGTAGGACTACTTACTGTGATAAACATTTTTCATGGTAGTATGTGTAGGATTGGACCCCAAGGCTGACCATGCAACATTGCCTTTTTGTGCATCATGATATGGGCTTTAATCACATGATATGGTTATCTAAACTGTATTTTATTATGCAAAATAACATGACCACAAAGTAAGACAGCATCATGATGCAGATGCACAAAAAGATAAGGATAAGGTTGAACATTCAGCTTTAACTTTGAGAGCTCATTGGCGCCTGCAATGTTGCATTAATGCTATAGGATTCTTTTTTAAAAAGTGTGTGGTGGGGGGGGCGGGGGAGGAGGAATAAAGAAATATAACACACAGGCACTAGTTGGCAAAGCCTAAGAGAAGCAAACCAGCTTCTTCAGCAAACTGTACTTTAAGACTCCCTAGACACTGGCCAGCTGAAAGGGATTCAGCACTGGGAGAGTGCTATTATGGGCAACTTTTAGGCAGCTTAAGCACATTCTGCTCCCCCAGGCAACTCTTCTGCCGCCTTGTTGTTGTTTGTTTTTCTTTCCTTTGAATAAGTATGTAGCTGCTCTTCAAACTGATCAATGACCTTAGGGCACTTCAAGCAGTGGTGTGTGTTTGGTTTGTTTGAATAAAGTATCTGATTAATTTCAACAATAAAAACCCTCCTAAAAACTGAAGATTTGGGAGAGATGCAAAGGAGCTGAGGACTGGCCTTTGGGCATATGGATGCAAATTTTAAAAAGAAGCACTAGGCAAAGTCTCTCGATCACTTTTGGAGAAGTGCACATTTCCCAAGCTCTGCTCACATATGCCTTTTCAGTGCATGACCCAAAGCCCACTGAAGTCAATGGAAAAACCCCTAATGGGATATGGGTCTGGCCTTTATTGTGCTCTGAATTAACAAAAATAACATAACTGTACACAGTCAGTATGCAGTTTTCAAATGTTTGAACTTTGTATTAAATCAAAACCATTTTTTGTAACTTGGCAAAAGCAGCAGTTAACTTTTAAACTTTGGCTCTGTTTGCTTTATGCTTTTCAAAAGAAATGTGGTTAGAAAAATATTATAATGGGGAAAGTGTAACCTTTTTTTTCATACTGGTTCTTAAGTACAGTCAAGGGAAAATTTCAGCCTCAAAGTTGAATGTGTTTTGGAAAGGTTAGAACGTGCGTAAACAGGAAGATATAATGGAAAATAATCTGTAACCTCTGTTGCGATCAGTGTGAGTGTTCTAATAAACATTATGGAAAAAATAAGTGAGGTAGAATGACACTGTCAGACTATTTTTCCTAACTCCACTTCTTTTATTGTCTTAGCAGGGAGTAAGAAATCAAGTTTCAAAAAGTCAAGAAATAAACTTCCCAAGACTATGAGAAAACTACAGGAAAAAATCTAATCAATGTCTTAAATCTGAAGAGCCCATCAATGTTAAATGCACTACTTTGACTTAGAGAGCCTCCTACAATATATTTTTAGTGTGTGTGTGTGTGTACACAATTTTATTCCTCAAACTAGTTCTGTCTGAGAACTAGTCTCTTTGACCTGTTTTTTACATTAGAAGCAGCTATTATTAGTAATGTGAATTGATTTGTTTGGTTCTCTGCAACACTATTTTTGCTTAAAAACCAAATTTGAATTTCCATGTTTTTACTGAGAAATATTGCTACTGTTTTTGGAAAATGATTTTACAGTCCCAATCCTGTGAAGCTTGAAGTACCCTTCATCTGTTGGTTTAACTAAGGTGTACACCAAGCTAGAGCCCTACCCTTAATGTTTTTAGCATTATTTATTTACTAAACTGAACATCAGCAGAGCCTTCCAAGACTGTGTATAAATATCCTTCTCTTGCATATTCTTTTGTCATTATCATTTAAACAGTCTATCCCTTAAAGGGAGTCATGTTTAAGTAGAAGAATCAGAATAGTGGTAATTATATTAATGTGGCAAAGGAGACTAGAGCCTGGTTCAATTTATAAAAAAAAAAAATTCAACTTCAGTGAAAGGAAGCCTTGATTTTTTTTTTTTCCCCCTCCCTCCCACCCCACCCCACCCCACCCAAGTCTTTTCTAGCTTTGGTAATGTGGAAAATAATGTAAGATCAAACCTGGCTCATCCTGCAAAAGGAAATTGGGCATGAGGTCTCTTGGACAACTTCTTGTTTTAACGGAAGGCAAGTAATAAACTACATAAGTATTTGAAATGAAGATGTAGTAACTGCATTCCACCTCCCACCCCAATACCTGGTATTGCCGCAAACTCAGGGTCAGATCCTAAACTGGAATATTGCCGTTGACTTCGATTGGAGCTAAACCAGATTATTCCAGATGCTCTGGCCCTTCATATTTACAAGGGGGACTGTTGGAGCATAGAAAAATGGGAGCTTCTGTAACATCTCCCATTGTTCCTGTTTTGTGTCACTACTGTAATACTCATGTTAGGGTGCTGGCAGACATGCTATAATGCATTCTTTTGTGTATTGTTTTACAAGATCCATGTACAAATTCTGATTTTTTTTCCAGTTATAATTGACTTTTATTGGAAACTCATTAATAAAGTTTTTTTAAAAAAAAAAACATAGAAAGCTGTTTTTGTCTTAATGCTATTAAGTATCCCTGTATAGATCTGTAAATGTGTGTAGCCAAACTAAATATGTCAAACATGGCTCTAGGGTTTAATCTGTTAAATTCTCTGTGAACAAGGCCTGCAGACTACATCAGTCATTCATTCCCTATAGTTTGTGTATCTCAGCTGGCCATAGGGGATTGCTTTGAAATGGTGGTTGGATAAGTTCAATATCTGTTTGTTGGGTCTTTTGTCTGATGTTGCCCTGTGTGTGGCTCTTTTCAGAAAACCACTTGCTTGGGCATAGCCAATGTTGTCTCAGACATCTCTGTTCAGAATCTTGGTGCTGAAAAAGCAGCACCGCAGTGCCAATCCTTTTGTGGCACTTATCCTGGCACACTCTCTAAATATGTATTTTGTAGTCTCCATGCTCTTATATAAATATCACTTCTGCTCTGGGTATTCTTGACCTGAGTTAAAATGCATAACAGGTGTTCTAAACCAAGAATAGCAACACTGCGGATTTCAAACAAGTGAGGGGTGTGTGTGTGTGTGTGTGTGTGGGGGGGGGGGGGGGTTTTCTGAACTCATGGTCTCGATGGTTAAATAAACACAACACACCTGATCTCTCTCTCTCTCTCTCTCTCTGGGGATTAAACCCCTAAGTCCCTGGTTTTTGACCCCAAAAGTATTTCATTTGTTACTCTATCTGTGCTGAACATTATTTTCTTTAATACTGAACCTTAGATGACTATTTGCTAACTTTCTAATGCATGGGCAAAGCTCTATATTTATTTATTTTTTTACTAAACTTCTGTCTGATTAAACCAACTTTTCAAGCACAATTATGGGCTAGTTTGGCTGCCACTCAAGTCAGTGGAAATTTTGCAAGGTGCTTATTGTGGTTGGGGGGGGTGTGTGTCCGTCCGTCCATCCCCAGCTCTGCGCAGATAGCCAGCACAGCAGACCCAAGCAAACTGCCCAATGACCACAAGATTCATTAAGGCACCAGGCTAGGTTTATTGTTGACAAAGCGTGGTAATAGCATGTGGCAGACTCTGAGGATACTAAGACATGTATGCCTGTGACAATGAACACAGCTCAGTGAATGGTGGGACTTTCCATTCCCCCTCAGCTGGACAAATATACTCACTCTGAGACACAACTTTATACCTGGATACAAATAAGTTCATACTGCCTCTGACATAATTAGTTACTGCCCACAATGTGTCTAGTTATTACCCATCATCTTGTACATGTTGGTTTAATTAAAACATTTTTATTACATACTGTCAGCCTGACCTTCCCTTTTAGGAGGGGTTAGTGTGTTCATGTTGTTCTTGGGAAATGTTTTTGTACCATCCTTAATATCAGAAGGTTTTGGTACCACTTAATATTGGAATGTGTTTGTGTAAGTACTTTGTGCTTAGCACTTCTTAAAAATGTGTATTTTTGCAATATCAGCCCTGTTTTTGCCAAATTCTGTGAGCAGGTTCTGCCTCATACCGGGTCTCTGATACAAGGGCTTATGTTTCAGGCTCCTTTCCTACTACGTTTGAGTGTATCCTATAGATCCACAATATTCATTAATAAGAATAATCACTATATCACATAACTTAGACACTCAGGATGAAATCCTTATCCCCCACTCTAGCCCCTCAACACAGGGTAGAAGCTACAGTGGCAGAAAGGGCCCCAAGAATCTGTGTATCCCACTGTGGGAGGATTCCCCATGCTCAGGCACTGAGCCACAAGTCTGCCTTCTGAAGATCTCCTGACAAGCCCTGGGGTAGGGGTGTGACTGGAGGAAGGAAGGAGGGTCAGGAGAGAGCTGCACAACACTACACTGTGGAGATTCCTGGCAATGTTGCTGTCCATAGGGTAGCTATGAGGAGGTTGTCATAACTTAAACTTGGGCACTTTGGTCTCAATGGAAATTAGATGCCAAGGTGCTTTTGAAAATTCCACTAGGTACCTTACTACATCTTTAAAAATCGGGTCCTTACTGGTTGGCTTATGCCATGAGGCAGGCCTAGGGTTTCTATCCTTTTATTTAAAAAAAAAAAAAAAAAAAAAAAAAAATCTAATCTAACACTGAATGTTTTTCTTATTAAATGCTTAAACCATTTCTGAATCCTGCTAATGTCTAGATTTAGTTCTATCTAGAGCCAGTGAGTTCCACAGGTTAATTGTGCATTGTTCAAAAATAATTGTATTTATTTTAAATTAATTGCCTATCAGTTTAAGTGGCTATCCTGCTCTTATGGTACAAGAGAGTAAATAAGAGCATTCAATCTACCTTCTGTGGGGATCATGGGTTCCCAGGCAGTGCTTAGACTGTGCCTCCCTCCCCCCACCCCCTTCTCCAGTGGTTCAGCAAAGCTCTAGCTCCCAAAGGGCCCTGCTCACAAAGCTCCTGATAGGTTGAGATATCCAGTCCCACCAATTGACTGGGATGCACTTCTTAAACCAGAAAGAGGCACAAGAATTTGTCTGAGCAACTAGGTGAGTTGCTGGCTGGCTGCTACTATAGTCCATGTGTAGGTGCTTATTTCCCAAGCCCTGCCTCTGTCTGTTCCTGGTTCCTGCCTCACTCCAGGTCCTTGCTCCTGATTCTGTCTCTAGATCTGGTCCTTGGTTTCACTCCTACCTCTGGATCTGACTCTAACCATTAAGTCTGACTGCCCATGGCCTAGTCCCTACACCTTCTCTATGCCATTATTATTATTATTTTCTATGTCTTTATCAGATCCCCTATTCTGTGTCTCCTTTGTGAACTAACAATCCTATCTTTTAAATCTCACCTCATGAGGTAGATTTTATGGGCCACTAACAATCTTGGTTGGCCATCACTGTACTCTTTTTATTTCTGCAATTTAATATAATATATGGAGATATCCTATCTCCTAGAACTGGAAGGGACCTTGAAAGGTCATTAAGTCCAGCCCCCTGCCTTCACTAGCAGGACCAAGTACTGATTTTGCCCCAGATCCCTAAGTGGCCCCTTCAAGGATTGAACTCACAACCCTGGGTTTAGTAGGCCAATGCTCAAACCACTGAGCTATTCCTCCCTCCTTTTCTTTTATATAGGATGACTAAAACTGAAAACAATATTCCAGGTGAATATTAAATATTAAATTATTAAATATATTAATTTATATAAGGTCATAAGGATATTAATGTTTTCTATGATGATTTATTTCCCCTAACTTTTTGTTTGCTGTTTTTGGCCACTGCTGCACATCATTTATCATGGCCTCTAACTCTTTGCCCTGAATTGCGAAGTTAATTTAGACCCCATTAATGTCCATTAGTTGTTCAAACTATTCATTCCAATGTGCATTACCTTCTATTTGTCAATAATGAATTTCATTTGCCACTGTGATGTCTATTTGCCTAGTTTTCCTAGGCTCCTCTAGAAGTTCTCCCAGTCTTCAGTAGTCTTGACTAACCTACATAATTCTGTATTATCTACTGGTCCTAGAACTGATCCCTGGATTGTCCACAGTTAACCTTTTGCGATGTTGAAAATTAGCCATTTATTTCTGCATTATGGCCATACTGGGGATGAAGCCTGATTTTAGTAATTGGTGGCCAGCAACAGGTGTAGGTGGAAGACAGAGAAGGAAAGCAGTGATTTACAGCAGTGAAGCTTGGCTTCTTTTCAACCATAGGTAAGCGTCTCTGATGCAAATTGCTGCTTTCTGAGCTAACAGGGGCTTACACCAGTGTAGCTACCCTAACAGCTGGTCACAAGTTGTTGATATTAGCTAATCTCTAGTACGGGGTACTCAACCTTTTTCTTTCTGAGGCCCCCTGACATGCTATAAAAACTCCATGGCCCACCTGTGCCACAACTGGTTTTCTGCATATAAAAGCCAGGGCTGGTAGTAGAAGGTATCAAGCAGGGCAATTGCCCATGGCCCCATGCCACAGGGGGCATCACAAAACTAAGTTGCTCAGGCTTCGGCTTCAGCCACAGGTGGCAGGGCTCAGGGCCCCGAGCTTCAGTCAGTGTTGTCAGATGCTACCGGTGTGGTGCTCTGCTTTCTCCTGTTGATCTCACTCAGCTGCGTGTGTGTGTTCCCTCTGTGTGCTGCCCCAGCTCTGCACAGATAGCTGACACAGCAAACCCGACGAGAACCCCCAATAACCACAGAGTCTAGTAAGGTACAAAGGCACCTCGGCCAGGTTTATTGCGATCTCAGACACAATTACAGTTCCCCGCAGATTACTTAGTCTATGGGGCATACTACGAGAAAGTGCTTCTTGGCAAGGACCCGGCTCAGTGGCGGGACTTTCCACTGCCCCCATGGCCGGACAAAGACACCACCCCAGGGATACATTCTTATACGCAGGTACAAACAAGTTACGCATCACTCCTGACATATTGAGGTGCAACCCCTCTATGTAGCAAGGTACAACCCCTCTACATAGTAAGGTGCCGCCTCTCACCTTGTACATGTTGGTTCGATCAAAACAACTCTATCCATCATTTTACCCCTTTTCCCCTGTCATTGGGATGGGTCGGCCTGTTCCATGTTATCTGTGGAATGTTCCAGTATAGTGTATGTTCTGATATCTGGTGTCCAGTACCTTTTAGGTATGTCTCTTTTTGCAGCATCAGCCCTTTCCTTGCCAGCTTCTGTGAGCAGGGCCTGCCTCTGGCTCACAGCTTAACTTTGCTTTATGTTAGCAAAGTCTTGACCATTACTTTAGTTCAGGCCTTAGGCCTCATACCAGGCCTCTGATACCAAGGTTTATATCTCAGGGCCTCCTGTTACTACACCATGCAGTGGGGCTTTGGCTTTCTATCCTGGGCCCCAGCAACTCTAATGCTGGCCCTGCTTAACGTAACCCCTGAAACCTGCTTGCAGCCCCCCAGGGGGCCCCGGACCGCTGGTTGAGAACCACTGCTCTAGTACAAAGAAGGCCTTTGTTCTCTCTGTCTTATTCAGTTTTTAACCCACAATTTATTTTCCTTACTAGTTTCTCATGATGGTCTTTATTAAAAACGTTGTAAAAGTTCAAAAATATTATATTAGCTGGTTCTCCTTCATCCACTGTTTTGCTGTAACACTCAGAGAATTCTAGTAGACTCTTGTAATAATGTGGAACGTGTCCTAAGTGTAACAATTTCATCTTTTTCAGCTCTTATATAGAATTTTAAGTGTCAAAAGAAGAACATGCATAAGACTAAGTGTGTACATTTTCTTCAGAAATGGGCTCAATCCTGCACTGATTTCACAAGCAAAGCTTCCATTTATTTCATTTTTGATTTCAATAGTAATTTCACCTGAGTAAGGAGCACAAGAAGAAGTCCTAAATTAGCAGTTTTTCCAGAATGAAATGGAGTATGTGTGAAATCCTTTCTATTGATTTCAGTTGTACTATGGTCATTTACACCAGCTGAGGATCTGGAAGAAATGCTCAGCATTTTCATGTAGATTACAGAGCAATAATTTGTTAGACATGAGGAACCAAATATTCTGTTGGTGCAAATGAGTGAAACATCATGGCATCAATGGAGCTGTGCTTATTTGCACTTGTAGAGCATTTGGTCCCAAAGTATGAAGCCAGGTGTAGTGCTGGCATCATGTATGTGTTATAGATACTTTTTGTCCCTAAATTCTTTATATTGGACTGAATTCAACTTTTAGTTATGCTAATGAAAGTCTGGAGTAACTCCATTGTGGAGCTGTCAGTGGAGTTGTAACCGATTTACATTAGAGTAGCTGAAAGCAAAATTTGGCCCATTATCTTTCCAGAAAACTTTATTATGCATAAGTATTGCTAGTGATATTATCACAGATATATCTTAATGTATGCTGGAATGAATCTTTATTTTTCAATGCATGGTGGTCTTGTAAGGCAATGCTGTTAATCTGATAACTGAATTAATTCTTAGTTTTTTAAATCACACTATACCACTAATGAATAGCAATGACATGTTTAAAAATCATATATAAACAATGAATGTAAATCATGCTTGTATAAGTGCTAGGTAACTGCTGTGAAAGTAAGCGGTGATTTCTAAATTAATGCAACACAAGTCAATATTCTGAATTACATGTCTGAACAAGTCATAAAACGAGTGAGGTCAGACAAGTTTGAAAATAATTTTATGCAGTGTAAAGCATTGCTTCTAATGTGCATGAGTAAAGTATGTGAGTAAAATGAGTTCCTTTCATTGATTCCTTTTGATTAAACTATTTACCGGAAGGATTGATACTAATTTTAAGGGGACATTCATGGCAGTGACACCCTTCCAAATTAACTGTGATGGCTACTTTATTAGGCTTTATTATGGGTTTTGAATACCAACAGAAGTATAAAGTAGCCACTACCTTTTCTAACTCAATAAAACAGACTTTTTAAAACACAGGCCCAAAATTTGTACTGAGATGAACATATAAGAAAATAAGGGACAAATTATTCTCATGAAAAGGATCCCAATAAATGTCATGCAACAACTATGACCCATAGGGTAATTCTCCCACACTTAGTCATGGTGAATAGTGCCTATTAGACTCAATTAAACATTTTGGGGAGGAAGGCACCATTCACTGGGAGTAAAGATGTAAAATATTTCCCATTATTGTCATATATCATTAAACATTTAAAGGCTTAATGTATAAAATGCCTTAATAAAACCCATAGTAAGAGGTAAAAGTATATGAACACTGTAAAAGCCACACAAACTGTTACAAAAGTTGAGATTAAAGTGTGAAAATATCTCTCATTGTCAAACTAGACCCATGCCTTCCAGTGTCATTTTGTTCTTCACAAGGAAAATCTAACGTTTTACATATAAAATGAATGCTTTCTAATGGCATCAGTAAAAAGTTACTTCACATTTTTCTAAAAGTGGAAGGGAAATATGATATGGACAATATTAATAGGTAATTATTTGCCTCTATCACATGGGCATTGGATAACACTAGAGTACAAGAAGCCACAACCAGCTCCGATTTTGACAGTCAATGAAAATCAGTCCATTGATTTCAATGACAGCTGGATGAAGGCCAGGGTGCAGAAGCAACTTCCATTTGCATGGAGAAAAAAAAATCCTTTAAGCTTTGATATTCTTCATGTGCTGGCATGTCCTGATGTCTATCAGCTTTTTCTTAGCAAATCCTTTCTTCTGGGAAACAAACAAACAAAATAAATAAAAATGCATTAAATACTTTCCTAATTTTACTTTCCCACCTAACTATTGCCGTAGATGCCACATGGAAGATATTGGATCACTAGTGGGGGCAAGTGGCCTATGTAATCAGGAATGGAAGAGGAGCTGGTCTGTGAGTCAATAGGCCTGATTCTCCTCTTTATATTGGTATGGCTCCATTGACTTCAGAGGAGTCCCTCTTGACTTACATGGTGTATCTGAGAAAAGAATCAGATCCAATCTCCCTATTAAGATGAAGTCCATAATAAGAAAAAAAATGGTTTCTGGTTTAACACAAAACAATTAATTTGATCACTGTTTGTCAGGGATAATTGTTCCCAGCCCAGCAAAATTGTGGTTTTAACATGATTTTTAAAATGGTCCAACATTAAATATTAGTGTTAACCAATTTATAGTGAGGGAAGAAAGTTTTTGATTCTAGTTATTTTTTCTGAAGTTAATTAGATAATTCTGATCATACCCTGAAGATAGCAAAGGCTTATAGGATACCTAATAAAGTTGTCATTTCTGTGACATCAGTTAAATTAGGTTCATCTACAGTGATGCTTCCTGGGACTACCCAGGGGTGTGAGACACCTCGCTACCACCTGCCTTTAGGATAAGGAAGCCTTATCTGTGCCTATCAGGGTCAGCTCCCTAACTCCATTGTCCTCTCTCTCTGCAGGTTAGCAATAGGCACATTCCAGCCCCTGAGCCCTCCTGGCATCGATCTTGAGCGTCCAGCCCCTGTTCTACTGGACACTCATAGTACTCAGATTCACTGTTCCCCAGCTTCCCAATTATACTTCAGATCTCTGCTTCACTTAACACACAGCACTGAGATAAGTTTGTAGTGAAAACAAGTAAAAGTTTATTTAAGTGATAGAGAATCGAGTGATAGCAAGTAGGAATATTGGAAACAAAGGGTTACATATAAAATACAATCAAAACATGCATTCTGGAGCCTAAACTTAATTAACAAGATACTATCATAGCTAATAAAGTATTGCTCCCCTGTGCTTTCCACTTCCAGCCAGGCAGGCTGCCATCCCTTTATAGTGACAAGACATGCAGCTAGCTTGTGTCCTAGGTGAAGGATGCTGCATGTTACCTGATATACGAGGTAATCCTTTGATCTTATTTATAAACAGGATGCCCCCTGCTGATTGTTTTTGTCCTGTTCATTTTCTCTTCTAGATTTTGAAATCTTACGTCTGGTTTCTGAGTTGATGTACAAATAGGCATGTCCAATACACACATGACCAGACCTGCCTAGAAGGAACCTGTCCAAGGCATATCACTTCCTGGTGACTTACCTTACCTTAGAACATCATTTTCAGTATGGATACATAACTTCCTAAATACTATCCTTTCATGCCATTTCACACTGATTAAGATGACCATTGGGCTGTGGGCTCTCAGCAGAGACATCACATGCTGTCCTTTGGTGAACTCTTACATATATATCTGACCCAGGGGATCCCTGTAAAACTCCATGGACCCCCTATGCCCTCTGTCAGTTGGCACCAAGAGGTTGCAGGGTCACATCTATTTATCATGTAATAGTGATTTTTATACCTTCTCTAGTTTGAGATTAATGAAGAAATTGTGAAAAAACATTATTTTTTATATAATTTAAAGAGTTAATATTTTGTCGGAACTATCTAAAGCCATCCAAGCCTCAGAAAAAAATTGCTTCTGGTCTGGGCTAAAGTCACTTCATTTTTTTTCTTCAGCCTTTGCATTTTTCCTTCAAACTTGCTATTGGAGAATAATAATAGACTGTATCTTTTCTAGGATTAGGATGGTGATGTGCACTTGATTTCTCAAAGGGGCAATAAAGAAGCTGTTTCCAAACACTGTGGAAGTGGAGCTGATGTAGAATTATCAAACTTCTTAATGATTTATTTTTAATGGGTACCTGTAGTTTTATTTGAAAAAGACCGAATTATACCTGTGAATGCAATATGGAGCACTTACCATATTTTAAGATTAAGCTTTATCTTTGTTAAGATCAGTATATTTGACTATTTGGAATAGATCCCTAAGGTTTCTTGAGGTCTTTGTTACTTTAAGCAAAGAGGTTTTGTGCAAGGGTATTTCACGTGGGCCCCGAGGGAAGGGCCACAGAGTGAGGCTCTGGCCCTCAGTGCAATACAGAAGCCTCAACGCCGCACTATACAGCTATTACACACACAAATTGCACTCTTTTGCTCTCACAGCAGCTGCAGAACTTGAAATGTGTCAGGTTTTTCCTGAGAAGCTGGTGCTACTGAAGCATAATTTAGATGAGAGAGGCAACTCAAGTGACCCTCTTGCCTAAATTAAAAGAAAAAGATTGCTATAGCTAAAACCAACAGAGCTGCCCAGGATTGAGTAAATGCAAAATGTCTTTGTGAATACTACAGGAAGATTAAGGGCCAAATTGTACCTAGCCCCTTCATAGGAGCACTGGGGCCATTCTCCATTGCATCCCCTGCACACAAGGACTAATCATAGTCCATGTATTTACCTCAGTTACTAAAGATCTGATTTTGCACCACACTGGTCAAAAGAAGCTTTGCCATTGACTTCAAAGATTTCAGGATCAGACGTCAAGCAGCTGGGGAGAGAACGAAGCCAGGAAGCTATCCTCCTCCAAACAGACAGTGGACTGGGCCTATTATGGAGGGGAGTGTGTGCTGTGCAGTCTAAAGGGTGAGCTCAGTTGTTGCATTCACAGGTGGTCTTGGAGACCTTGTGTACCGTTGAGGCACCTTTCTGCTGAGAGATCCCAGTAGGGCAATGAAGTTTAATGCCTTGTGAGGGAAGCAAAAGATTGAGGGATGGGTTGTTACACTGGATGCCGTGTTACATTATTACTTTTTTCTCATATAGTGTTTTGTATGTGCTACTGTGTAGAATTAACTAGATCTTTTTACTGGTATAAACTGGGGTAACTCCTCTGAAGTCCAGGGACCTATATGCATTTACATCACCTGAGGATCTGACCCAGATGTGCAATAATTGTTTCAGCACCACACTACACACACTAAAGTGTAAAGGATATGTTGCACCAAACAGAACTAAGAAATTCAGATAATTACCCAGCCCTCTAAGATTGGTGCCTATAACCTTTTGACATGTCTTATTGTACTCAGCAGTAGGCTAACAGTCAATTAATTTTCATCCTGCACCCAATGAAGTAGAACACTGGCCACTTTGCATCCAAGGTGAAACAATAAATCACAACAGCATTGAAGCCTGCACACCAATGGCGATGTAAAGGTTTTTGCAAGTGCTGAATGATTTTAATGACTCCTAGTCTATTGTATTGCATTGAAACAAAGCAGGTAAATAGGGAAATTATAAGCATTGGTACAAAATTAGAGAGATATTTAAACAAAGCTGCATGTTATTGATGGATTTTATTAATTGTGTTAATTTTTCTTTTTGAGAATTGCATGGGCTGGCTAAACTCTGAAAAATGGCTGGGATACAGCAATTCCAGGTTCATTGTCTCCCAAGTTTCCAGTGAATCAATCCTCAGTTTAGAAGTAAAATGGCTATTTTCCTAATTACCCACCTGCAATGGGTTGTCCACGCCACACAAACCCTACGTGGGTTAATATGGGCCAGGAAGGGTCAATTAACCTTAGACGCTGCACCTAGAGGGGAAGGCGGGCTTGGTAAGGCCTAATGGCAGATGAAGCTGGGCTGGCATAGGATTATAAAGCTAGGAAGTGAAGGTAGGAAAGGACTGCATGGAGGAGGTTGGCAGTTACTCCTGAGAAGGAAAGGGAGTTGGCCAGGGACAAGACAGAGGTCTAGGGGGAGAGTAAGCCCTGAGGTATTTCTCTGGACTAGGGAATTTGACAAGAGCTGAGAGGGGTGAAGTAACCACAGAGAACAGAGGATGTTCTGGCAAAACCAGAGAAGGCAAGGAGATAGAAAGTGGTGTAGGAAGAAACTTAGGGACACAGCAACAAGGTTTGTGACTAAAGACACCTACATTGCTAGTCATAGTGTCCCTGGGCTGGAAACTTGAGTAGTGGGTGGGCCTGGGTTCCTCTACCAGCCACTGGCAAATTAGCACAGAAACAGGAGTTGGAACAGAGGACTGCCTGAGATGTAATAGGGGTAGAGTGACCAGACAGCAAGTGTGAAAAATCAGGATGGGGTGGGGGGTTAATAGGTGCCTATATAAGAAAAAGACCCAAAAATCAGGACTGTGCCTATAAAATCAGAACATCTGGTCACCCTAAATAGGGGGGCTATAAAGTGATCTGATTATAAGGCTGCCAAGTCATGAAGATAAAGCACTCCTGAGTCCTGGAGAGAAAGAGGGACCCTAGTAAGAGCAACTGAGGGAAGAGGGGGTCCAGACAGCGTGAAAGCTAATGACCAGGCCCAGACACAAGGAAGTGCACCTGCAGTGAGTGAAACCCCTTTTCACCTCCCCACAAACTCAGCCTGCTCTCAGAGAGGCAAGCTGGGTTCTGCATCATCATGTTTACCAATAATAAAGATTCAGTGGTTTGATTCTGGTCCCTGCGCTTTCCACCACTGTCATTAGCGGTGGGCAGCCCAAAACTGCAGTTATAAGCTTGTTGAGGCCGGAGCTATGCCTTGCACATAGGAGAGTAAAAAACACCTAGAAGATTTAGGAGCCTCAGAGCCAGATTTTAAGGTATTTAGGCACCTAAATATGCAGGTAGGCACCTAGTAGTTTTTTTCAAAGCACCTAGGTGCCTAACTCCTATTCATTTCAAGGCAGATTTCCTAAGTGCCTAGTAGGTGCTTTTGGAAATTCCATCTGCATTGTTAGGTGCCTAAAAGGGCCATATTTGTAAAGGTACAAAGTCCCATTTTCAATAGAGACTTAGAAGGGCAAGTCCCTTTAACTTTGCTACAACAGTTTCTATGGCTACTATATGCTGCCTCTAGAGGTTGATGTTTCTGTACTGTGCTGCCCGAAGTATCTATATGGGAAATCAAAATACAATTTACAAATATAATAGAGCAGTGAATGGTTTGGAAAAATATATAAGCCTGCTCACAGTAGACTATTTGAGCTCATCAAACTAAAACTGAATGTCACAGGCTTAAGTGTGGTGGAAATGAAATTTTTATCATGGTGTTGCAACCTGATGTTTGTTTCTCAACATGGATGTTGTTGTGCCACCCCAGAGGACTTTGAACCCCAGAACCTTTGCCTGGAATGTGGATTGCAGGATAAAAACAATGGTACGGGGAAACGCCTCCTTTCCCCTGCAGCCATGGAGAATAAGATTGCCACTGTACAGGGCTTTTTGGCCAGCCATTTTGACATGTGTCTGGTTGTTTCTTGCCTCCTGCTCTCCGTGCCCAGAGCAAGGGCTCTGCTCTCTGTTGCAGTATGGGAGTTTATTAATTTCATGATACAGGACATTCCTGGGACTTACCAAATTTGGGGAGTAATTTATTTTTTTGGAGAAAAAAGACCAATTTTTTAAACTATAAACATTGGAAAGTTCAGATAAAATGTACCCAGATATGAACCACCTCTAGTTTTGATTTTTCAAACCAAAAACCTGACTACTGAGGTTTTACAAAATCAAAACCTTTTCATCTTTAATTTATTACATATCTATCTATAGGTATCTTTATTTATATCTATATATCAATATATATCTCTATATATCTCAAGTCAGAACCTCCTCTCTTGTTGTTGGCTCTATCCACAGATTTAGACCATCGGTATTACTGTGCCTGCTAGTATTATTTATGTGTATTATCATAACATTTAGCCATGAGCCAACACATTGTGCTGGGTGTAGTACAAACACACAACAACAAGACAATCCCTGCCCCAATGAGAGTGCAACCTAAGTATAAAATAAGAGAGAATAGATGGATACAGCCAGCCAGGAGAGTACACAGAAACAAGGAAACCATAGACTGGCAATGGCTATTTCATCCTTTGTATTTCCTCTTTCTGCATTTTCTAGCAATGAAATACATAGAACAGGAAAAGAAAATATTCAGAATAGGTTGAGGAGCATTAAGAAACAACATCCACACACCCTATAATGCACGTTACACCTTTCACAAGAAGATTTCTGACTTGCACAAATACACACATTAAAAATCTATGGGTGTGGGGGAAAAAACCCTAAATTTTATTGGCAGACTGAATGTCTTAGATCAGGGGTTCTCAAATTGGGGGTCAGGACCCCTTAGGGGGTTGTGAGGTTATTACACGAGGGGTCGTGAGCTGTCAGCCTGTACCCCAAACCCACTTTGCCTCCAGTATTTATAATGGTGTTAAACATATACAAAAGTGCTTTTAGTTTATAAGGGGTGGGAGTTCGCACTCAGAGGCTTGCTCTGAGAAAGGCTCACCAGTACAAAAGTTTGAGAACCACTCTTAGATTATATTGATAGGATACACAGTTTTTCATGTTCAGGAAACCAGGTCAGTAGTGAGCTAAAGTTCTTACTCTCTGAAGGCTATCAGATGGCCTGTGTGGACTGAGTGGGTGGTCTCAGTCCAGAACCTAGAGAACACATGTTTTCCCTTTAATAAACTCATAATTGCAACTGGCTCTAATTGGTATCTTTAATCACTGCTGGACAAGGACTGAATGTGCATGTAGTCTAAATTATCCTCTAATCCATAGAGCTATCAATGTAGTCATCTTCATGAGCACTAAGATTCACTTAAGGATAGAAAACTGTGTGTGTGTGTGTTATAAACAGAAGAAGAAGGCAGACTGCGGTAGTGATGGAGACTGCCTGAGGCAGAGGGTGGATGAGATTGTCACATCAATTAAAAAAAGCTATAACATTGCAAGCATACACAAAACAATTTGAAGTAATAGTGTTGATTCTTTGTGCATTCTGATCTGCAATTTCAGTTGCCTTTGCCATCCAGCTGAAAGGAAAACTTGAAAGACACATTGCCATTTCTGCTCACAACAATGCTCTTAATTTTAAATACTTTGAAAGGATCAACCAGGATGGAACGGCTGTTTTTAATTCCTTATTTTAAAATGTTTTGCTCTTGATTTAAAGACTTGTCTCTCTCCCCCCCCCCCCATGTCAGACATCATGCTGTCATACTGCTAAATCTCAGAGTTAGAGCCAAGATGAATGCATGGTATTTGTCAAGTTCTTTGTCAATGTACCCACTTTATGAATGACTTTCGTTAATGGAAGTAGTACAGATATTAAATTATCCCCCATGTCAGCCAGTAAGCAAGTTTTTTCTTGTACTGAGGCAGTTTGTATTATAACTGGGGATTATTTTTCAATTCTCTTGAAATATTCCATCCCCCAAAATGTGCTCCTTAAAGTCATCCCTGTTACGTGTAAGAAATCTCTAGAGAAAGCACATAATCATTGAGGGGTTAAATCTTCCCCTGGTCTGTAGGAGGAGAGAAAAGAGTGTAAACAACTGTTAATAAGTCAAGGAATGAGCAATGCACACAATGGGTGAAATTCACCTGTGGGGCACAAGGTTCTGTGCACCACTTCACACTCTGATAAGGACAGTGTGTGTCAGTGGGGGGCAGATCATAGGCAGAGCAGTCACATATAAATGCATGCACACCTCAGACATGCCATGTAAAGGGTCCCTGCGCTGCTGCAAGGAATGTTAAGGGTACGTCCAATATAATGGGACAGGGGGTTAATGTTTTTTATATCTGAGCTTTGCCAGACACTTTGGTGTATAAACTGGAATCTTTGGCAAATGAATAACTATTAGAAGCTTTCCAATTGATTCTGATGGGGTGTTACTTCTCCACTTCTTGATGCTGCAGTGCTTTTCTTTTCATTAAACTGGGTGGCATTTTGAAAAAGAAAAATGTGACCTGAGAATAATTCCTCTCAATAGAGTCACATAAAATTTCACTGGTGAGAAGGCAATACAGTGACCTTTTTGCTTTAGTAAGCTGTAATTACAGCCCCTATTATTTTCTGTTAAAAAGCTTGAATTTTAGCTTGGGTGGGAATTAGTAGAGACTCATCCCAGAATGAAATGTTCTTCAATTCTGTTTCAAAAATCCATTTTAATCCTGACCAATGTGGCATGTATTGTTAAAGGTCAGAGGATAGATTCCATATTCATTGTTAAAAATCTTAGTTTCCTTTTCACATAAGAAATTAAAGTGTAATCCCAAAAGGACTTCCTTTCTGAAGTTTTGCCTTATTGTTAAGCCTGGTTCTGAGCACTCCCACCCCAGTTTTTGGAACCAAAGATGCAGATCCAGCTCTGAAGTAGGACTCAGCTAGTTAAGAGTGAATAGTGCAGTAAAATCTTGCAAAGCCTCACAGAGAATCTTAAGGCTGTTATCAGCAAACTGTTCCACATGGAAAGGGCTGAAGATATTTGACACTTGTCAGATGAGGGAACAGTCTAACTGTTTAAAACCAGACTGGACAAAGCACTAGGAAATACATGGCAGAAAACAACCCTGCAATGATTGGAGGATGATGTAAATAGCCTGTGGATGTATCTATCATACTCATATGGCCCCCATAGTACTATAGTATGTGACCATTTTTAATATGCTTATATTCACAACACCCCATGAGAGCTAGGGCAGTGTTTTTATCCCCATTTTACAGATGGGGAACAGAGGCACAAAGAGACTAAGTTACTATAGTATGTGACCATTTTTAATATGCTTATATTCACAACACCCCATGAGAGCTAGGGCAGTGTTTTTATCCCCATTTTACGGATGGGGAACAGAGGCACAAAGAGACTAAGTAGCACAGGAAGTCTGTGGTGGAGCAAGAATTTGAATCTGAGGCCTGGTCTACACTAGGAGGTTATGTCGAATTTAGCAGCGTTAAATTGAATTAACCCTGCACCCGTCCACACAACGAAGCTATTTAGTTTGACATAGAGGTCTCTTAAATTCGATTTCTGTACTCCTCCCCAATGAGGAATTAGGGTAGGTGTGGATGGAAATCGACGCTAATAGCTCCGGGAGCTATCCCACAGTGCACCACTCTGTTGACGCTCTGGACAGCAGTCCGAGCTCAGATGCTCTGACCAGCCACACAGGAAAAGCCCCAGGAAAATTTGAATTCCTTTTCCTGTCTGGGCAGTTTGAATCTTATTTCCTGTTTGGACATCGTGGCGAGCTCAGCAGCACTGGCAACGATGCAGAGTTCTCCAGCAGAGGTGACCATGCAATCTCAGAATAGAAAGAGGGCCCCAGCATGGACTGATCGGGAAGTCTTGGATCTGATCGCTGTGTGGGGCGATGAGTCCGTGCTTTCGGAGCTGCGATCGAAAAGACGGAATGCAAAGATCTACGAGAAGATCTCAAAAGCCATGACAGAGAGAGGATACAGCCGAGATGCAATGCAGTGCCGCGTGAAAATCAAGGAGCTGAGACAAGCGTACCAGAAGACCAAAGAGTCAAACGGACGCTCCGGATCCCAGCCCCAGACATCCCGTTTCTACAAGGCACTGCATTCCATTCTAGGTGCGGCCACCACCACTATCCCACCACTGACCGTGGACTCAGAGGATGGGATATTGTCGACAGCCGCTTCCTCGGAGATGTTAGCGGACGGGGAAGATGAGGAAGATGATGAGGAGGACGAGGCAGTCGACAGCGCTTACAACGCTGATTTCCCCGACAGCCAGGAGCTCTTCATCACCCTCACAGAGATCCCCTACCAACCGTCCCCAGGCGTTAACCCGGACCCTGAATCAGGGGAAGGTAAGTGTTTTAAACATGTAAACATTTATTTTGAACAGAACAGGAATATTAACAATGGGTTTTTCATGATTAGTTTGCCCGAGGCGCTCTACTTTTTAGTCCTTGCCAGTGCAGCTATTGGAAAAGAAGGTCTATATGTCCGGGGATAGAGCTGAAATCCTCATGGGACATCTCCACGAAGCTCTCCTGGAGGTAATTGGAAAGCCTTTGCATGAGGTTCCTGGGGAGAGTGGCCTTATTGTGTCCTCCGTGGTAGGAAACTTTTCCGCGCCAGGCTATCATCAAGTACTCTGGGATCATTGCCTTGCAGAGCATGGCGGCATACGGCCCTGGTTTTTGCTGGCTTTCACGCAGCATGCGTTCATTCTCGGTCTCAGAAATACTCAGCAGAGTGATGTCGCTCTTGGTGACCTGCTTAGAATTAGGGGAATGTTACTATTGGGACTGCTTGCCTGTTCCTTTACAGAACTGTCACCGGCAGTTTACAGGCACGCGGTGGAGGCGGGAGAGGGGCAGCATACAGGGATCTTTCCCGGGGACAGCCACGAGGGGGTGGGACAGGGGCAGAGTTCATGCTTGCCGGATTGCCGGCAGCAGGAACTGGCCAACGCTAGGAGCATTGCTTTGAAACGTGAAAGGAGGGCACTGCTATAATTTAAGTTTTAAGCAGCCAAAAGTCTATGGCTTACCATGTCAGCCTGCTACCCTAATTCCGCTGTTCTGCCCCGCTTGTCTGATCTCCACTGAAAGACCCCAGGCACTGAATGCGAAGGCCGAAAATTCGACTTTGTCCTGAGTGCATATGTGATAGGTGCTGTGCATGGTCTTGTTCACAGAGAAAGACTATGTTCATTGTTCACAAAAAATTATCTTTGTGAGGAATTCACTCCCTTTTTCCCATCCCACAGCTGCGACTGTCTCCCGACCTATCCTGGCATCCCCCTCCCAGAGGCTGGCGCAGATTAGGCGGAGAAAGAAAAGGACACGGGACAACATGTTCTCAGAACTTATGGGCTGCTCCCGAGCTGAGGCGGCCCAGCAGACCCAGTGGAGGGAGAACATGTCACAATACCAGCGAGCACACAGCGAACGGGAGGAGAGGTGGCGGCAGGAAGACCAGCAGGCGACTCAAACGCTGCTTGGACTAATGAGGGAGCAAACAGACATGCTCCGGCGCCTTGTGGATGTTCTGCAGGACCGGAGGCAGGAGGACAGAGCCCCGCTGCAGTCTATCTCTAACAGAAAGATACGTTTCTGTTAATTACTGTTTCCATCATGTTCTTTTAGGGGACAGTGTGTTTGAAGGGGGGAAAGGGGGTTGGTAATTGGATAGGACAGTCACCTTTACCAGGGTACAGACACGGGGGCAGGTTCAGCAGAAGGTCACATACACATTGCAGTCACTAGGCACCCTGGTCAGTCTGGGAGGTGGTTTTCATGTTGTGTGTGTGTGGGGGAGGCATTTAGAGATCTTATGCAGCGGTCCTTATCCTGGATCACAGAGCCACACAGCAGGGGATCTGTAACCGTCCTCCCCCGCCACAAAGTCACATAGCCCCCACACACAGAGTCCCGAAAAGGAGGGGTGGCAGGCTCCATTGAAACAACCAGTCCACCACTGCGGACCGCTCTAGGAGCAGGAGCCTGTCATTCCTCGAGTTTAGAAGCACCCTTTCCATCACTACACCCGCTCCCCACCACAGTCTGCGTCCCAGTTTCAACACTTTACCACGAAATCCGTAATAAAGAAAACGGTGTTCATTAACAAAGTTCCATTTACTTTATTTTTAAACCTGTGTTGGAAGGGGAGGGACGGGGTGAACAGGGTATGTAGCTGGAGAGGATAGTCAACATTAACTGGGTAAAGAAACGGGGGCAGGTTCAGCTTCTCTTTAAACAAACTTAATAGTCACAGGTTACCCTGCTCACTGAGGAACCTAGCTTTCAAAGCCTCCCGGATGCACAGCGCGTCCCGCTGGGCTCTTCTAATCGCACGGCTGTCTGGCTGGGCATAATCAGCAGCCAGGCTATTCGCCTCAACCTCCCACCCTGCCAAAAAGGTCTCCCCCTTGCTCTCACAGAGATTGTGGAGCACACAGCAAGCTGCAATAACAATGGGGATATTGGTTTCGCTGAGATCAGAGCGAGTCAGTAAGCTTCTCCATCTCCCCTTGAGATGTCCAAAAGCACACTCCACCACCATTTTGCACTTGCTCAGATGGTAGTTGAAGAGTTCTTTTTCAGTGTCCAGGGTGCCTGTATAGGGCTTCATCAGCCAGGGCATTAGCGGGTAGGCTGGGTCCCCGAGGATCACTACAGGCATCTCCACATCCCCAACAGTTATTTTCTGGTAAATACCTTCCTGCAGCTGTCTAAACAGACCAGAGTTCCTGAAAACACGAGCGTCATGAACCTTGCCCGGCCATCCGATGTTGATGTTTGTAAAACGTCCCCTATAGTCCACCAGTGCTTGCAGCACCATTGAAAAGTAGCCCCTTCGGTCAATGTACTGGCTGGCCTGGTGGTCCGGTCCCAGGATAGGGATGTGAGTTCCATCGATAGCCCCACCGCAGTTTGGGAATCCCATCGCGGTGAAGCCATCTATGATGACCTGCAAGTTTCCAAGGGTCACTACCTTTGACAGCAGTAGCTCAACAATTGCGTTGGCTACTTGCATCACAGCAACCCCCATGGTAGATTTGCCGACACCAAAGTGGTTCGCAACTGACCGGTAGCTGTCTGGTGTTGCAAGCTTCCACAGGGCTATGGCCACTCGCTTCTGGACAGTCAGGGCTGCTCGCATGTTCACGGCGTGGGGCCCTGTGCTTTGTGAGAGGTCTGTGCCACTCTCAGACTCTCAGATTCTAGGCTCAGACCCTAACCACTGGGCCATCCTCTCCTGGGTGAGCCCTGAGAACCCTTTTGTATGCTATGATGATTAATTTTATTTTACATACATTATGGCAGGCACTCTTCCTGTTTTGTATCAAAGCTCTAGGGTCTTTGTCAAAAGTCAAACAATTGCCTGAATTGTCAGTGGAATAGTTGGGCTGATCAGATATTGTGATAGGCCCTAGCATAGGCCATACTGGGTAGGAGGCTACTTGCATGCTGCTTCTTCCCCATTAAAATAACTTCAGGGTCTGCCACAATCTACCCCTACAGGTCTTGGAAAGATTCATTCTTTTTTTTTACTTTTCAAAGTAACCTCTGTTGTTGCAGAGATTTCCATGACACTTTGCAATGTTTTATCTGTCACTCATTGTATATGGCCAGCATTTTTTGTTTACCACCAGGCTCTTTGCTCAAGGCTGTACAATGCACACAAATGGAAACAGCCCAGGCCCTAAAGATCTTAGAATCTAAAAGGTAGTTGCACTGAACACAGGTCACACCAGGAAAGCCATTGTGTATAACTTAGCAGGGTTTTGTTTTTCTATGTTAAATAGCCTGGATACAATATATGAAAAGCAAAACTGAATATCTCTGTGAACGTTGTATTGTCAGGAGCAGTCATCTTACTCTGTAAGGAAGCTTCATTAATGTACTTATGTGCAGAAAGCCAGTCTCCTTTTGCACTTGTCTTTTTCACTCAAACACAAACTTGTTGAAAATATTTTTAGAAAATGTAGATGTTCATTTGCTTCCTAAGCCACATTTCTCCCAGAAGATAAAATGCATGCCGGTCTTTAAACAGCAGATTGTATTTTACTTGTGTATATGCTTTTGGTTTTGTGGTCTATTATTTTATGGCCATCATAGACACCCTCCCACTGAAATGAAAAATGGGTTCCAAGTACTGACAAGAAGGCTAATACTGCAGCCCTTTCCATGCAAAATTCTTATTAAAGTCAATGGGAGTTTTAGTTGATGAAGGACTAATTTATTTAAGCATTGGAGGATTTGGCTTCAAGCCCTTTCTTAGCCAATCTGATTTTTCCATCTGCTTCAGCAGTTTAGGCTTCAGATATCTCCTACCGCAACCAAATATGACAACATCATTCATAAAAACATACCATCTTAATCTCATTAGTCTACATCCTCTAAGTTCTTGGTTTGTACTGTTGTAACCCTGTTAATTTTTGTGTTATTGCTTTTACTGTCAAAGTACATTAATATACTTCATTACTTAATTATTCCCCTCATAGAATCATAGAAGTGTAAGACTGGAAGGGACCTCAATAGGTCATCTAGCCCAGTCTCCTGGACGCAGGTCAGGACTAACTAATAACTAGACCATTCATATTTTTTTGTAAAAATCAGACACAAGTTATCAACTTTAATTAAACCATGCAATGTGCTTTAAAACACACCCCTGCCATTAGAATTATAAGAGATGACAATTACAAGAGCTCTTTGGATTGTTCTCAAACTTTATTTTATTTGTTCATTTTTATTTTAGTGACTCAAATTATGTAAATGCATGGATTCTGAAACTTAACTTTACCACTTGGTAAACTGTTCTCTTTCAGTACAACTTTATAAAAAGCATTGTAATGACTCAGAAGCAGTAAATATGCACATTCAGAAATAAATTCAGTTCAGATTTTCTCGGTTTTCTTTGTTCTAAATAACGTGAAACCCAGCTTTTTTGGTATAAATTTAATTTTTATTCCATTGACTTCTGGCAACTGACTAAGTTAAGGAAGTAACCCCTCCCCTCCCCCCCCCTTTATGCATTACTAGAAAATGGGTTTCAGTGATGCTGGATTGGGTTTGGCTAAACCAGTCACATGACTCTCTGGTAACCGGAACAACTGCACAGTGTGGAGTTCCAGTATGGAGCAGACCTTACCCCATCGCTAAGATTGTTCTTCTTATTGCATCATTCCACGAATTGTGCAACATGGAGCAGGCACATCCCATCACTAGTATCATTTTGCTTATCATTGGAATGTTGTAAATCTACTGCTCCTGAGTGATCTCGGGGAATGTCGAGAGTGACATGCTTTTGGTTAATATCTCTTTAACTGGAGGCATTACTCTGAGCAGCCCAGATGGTAACGTGCAGCAGCTGTGTGTCTGTATAATTTATGACCTACCATGATTCATTCAATCTCCTTTTTACCTATAGCATTTAACTGGACTTTGCATAGTTATATTGAGCAGAGAAATATATGTCCAAAAAGGAGATAAACTGGTAAAAAAAAAATCATTATTCTGAGTTGCAAAAAAAACAGAGATGGTTTGAGATGGGGCAGAGGCCCCACACTGGCAATGAGGGGATTAAGGAGACTGACAAGCTGTCCACTGGCCATGAGAGGGTTAAAGAAAGCTTGTGGACCCATTTGACCCCGCCCAGCTACAGCTGCAGCCAATGTCAGGTATGGAGAGGAGAGCTAAAACCAGTTTGGGGCTGATCAGGAAGGAGGACACAGTTCTGTTTCTCCAGGTGGGAGAGAAGCCAGGATGTAGCCCTCATATGGAACTTGCTTGCCAGCTGATCAGTCGTCCTTGGAGGGCCGAAGCACCATTACACTGGATCTCACAGAGGCAGAAAAGTACCAGCAAAGAGCTGCAGCTGTGTGAATTGTGCCCTGAAGGGCTACAAGGGGTTGCTGCTGCAGTAACGTGGCTATATGCCTTTAAAAAAGTAGTGACTGGGAGGCATGATGGCAGCCTACAGCATTATCCTGTGGGAGGTCTATGTTTCAGTGCTATCTTCAGATTTCTGCTCACCAGGCTAATGAAGTTGAGGAACATTAAGATGATGATTCACGTAGCCCTTGGAGAGAGGATACTAAGCATGTTACCACCACCTACCAGGCAATTAATGAAGCAATATGAATATCACACTTACAAAAAGCCCTTCATGTTCTGGCCTCCCAGTTGGAAAGCAGGTACTACAGTGGGAGTTTGGCTGGGTAGCAGTAAAAGCAGAAACACTTGAAATGAATATGAAGGGTTGAACTTTAACTAAGTTCAAATGCCTTCACAGCCCTCACTTGTGAACATTGATTTACCAAAAGAAAAAAAAAAATGTTTAGCCTAGCTATTAAGCTACTCATTCACTGATGCATATGTCACCGATGCTTCTGCCTCTGTTCCTTTTAAACAGTGGCTGTCAGGTTTGTGTGTGTATAGGTGTGCTGGCTGGTGGATTTATTTCTTGCAAGAGTGGGGGCAGTTGCCCACTGACTCCTGCTACTCTGGGACTAGCAGGTAAACAAAGGAAAAAGTTCATGAACACTTGGAGCATGTTCAGTAGGGCATCTCCAAGGGTGGGAGCCAGTTTTCTCAGTATAAAGAAAAAAAGGGCCCAAACTCTTCAGTTAGTTCAGAGGAAGACAGCAGAGGGGAAGTGAAGATCTCTGCCCTGAGAGCTGATGGTCTCAAGCCTGCTTTTACTAATTGCAGCAAGAAGATAACCACAAGGAGAAACTCAGGACAGTGCCAAATTGGCGATGCATGTTTTAAATGCATACGATTTGTGGCCTGTGTACCTTTTGGTGCTGAAGAATTCTGTATATCTATTTTTTTCTTGAGTGCATAGTATTTGCTGTATTGATGTAATGAAAATATTGCATTTAGATTTATGAGGAGTCTTAGTTAACCCTCAAATTGTCCTCTTATAAGCTTAAATATTTTTAAAGTCTGAATAGCCGTTACTACATTGTGGTATCTTTATTCCAAATTGAAACAACTCAGGATATGGGCATCCATGACTATCCAGATTTACATACTATCTAATAGTGGTTATCCACAGGCAGTTCTGCTGTCAAAACTATTTCTGCCATACAAATGGAATGATAGTGGGTACTTCTGCAATCAAAGTTTAGTGGATTAGAAATACACAAGGGCCCAGATCCTCAGAGGTTTTAGTTGTCTAAATCCCTCTGACATCAGTGGTAGTTAAGTGCCTAAATACATTTGAGCATCTGGTCCAAAGTGTGTGTGTATTGTTTTTTATTCCGTATCCTAGGGACAAATTTGTGGACCTGAATTTGTACTCCATTCCCCCTATGAAGTCAGTGGATTTATACTGGTGCAAAAACATTCAGATAAAAGGAAGAATGAGGCTTTGTTCATACTTATGGCACATTTCAGATTCTGGTGCTTATTTTTTATTCTTTGGTGGTGTTCATGCACTACTCAGAAGGGCTCAATCTATAATGTTCCCTGCGTGCCTATATGAACCAGTACAGAACACCATCATTTCTTCTTCTGTCCCTGCCTTTCCTCCCACCTTTGTTGCTGCGTCTTGTACAAGTAAAGTCACAAAGCGAAGGCCCCAAGGTCATGTATCGCAGGAGAGCTTTCCAAAAGTGGCCACAGAGCTCTTACGAATTGGCTTTAAAAGTAAAGAAAAAAACATCACGTTTGATAGTCAACTGCTTGTAAAAATGATTGAATGATTGTTCATCTTAAAGTAATTACTCTACATATAATTTGTTGGCACCATAATATTTTCTTCTAGACTGGATCTTAAATTGATTTGTCACAAAAGAACTATTTACTGACTGTAGTGTACGCTAAATCCATGGGGATGATTGATTTACCAGATAAAAGAAATAACTGATCTATGCATTCAGTCCTAAAGGCAAATGATAATGAATGTATCTAAAATTACCATCATTGTGGTGCCTAAAAAGCAAGATGAAGTTTCTCTGAGGCTGGCAAGGATTACAAAGCTGGCACCACAGGGAGAGGGAAACAATGGACATTTGGAAATACCCTATCAGCATTTACCTACACACAAAGCATGTTTTCCAGCTTCTCCAAACCTTGCCTTAATTTCTCATAATTCTTGTAGAACTGCAAAGTTCCAGTATCAAAAGGCATGCAGAACTCTAGCTGGTGTCCTAAACTCTAGCCCTGTGTAAGAAGTAGTGCATAGCTACCACTCCACAAAGGGAGTTATATTTCTTTCCTCCTTGCTCCCAGGGGAAGCACCTTCCTTCCACCCTCATTTTGGCTTAACTTTCCTGGCTAGTGTTGGGGGAGCCAAGGCTATCCTTGCTCTCCATTCCTTTCTGTCCACTCCCTGCATTATTTTGAACATGCTAGCTCAAACCTAGAACATGGTCACTTCCAGTTGCAATGTAGGCATACCCTAAGTGACTAGAGATTCAGAGAACAGAAACCTCACTGCTAAAACATCTGGTTGGTGTATGACAGGGGTTCTCAACTTTTTGCCATACTGGGACTCCCTTTTCCATGGCAGGACACTCCTTTAAACTAGGGTTACCATATTTCAGCAAGCAACAAAGAGGACGGGAGGAGCCCCGCCCTAGCCCC